>NC_082382.1:25962306-25987306 GCF_031168955.1 Gadus macrocephalus
GACACACAACCGTCAGGACAGACGCACAACCGTCAGGACAGACGCACAACCGTCAGGACAGACACACAACCGTCAGGACAGACACACAACCGTCAGGACAGACACACAACCGTCAGGACAGACACACAACCGTCAGGACAGACACACAACCGTCAGGACAGACACACAACCGTCAGGACACACAACCGTCAGGACACACAACCGTCAGGACACACAACCGTCAGGACACACAACCGTCAGGACACACAACCGTCAGGACACACAACCGTCAGGACACACAACCGTCAGGACACACACGCCAGGAGACATCACTGCCGGCCAAAGGACTTCACTCATAGTACTGAAGGTTGCTGATGAAGTCCTGGCCAGTGTGAGGCCTCCCAGCAGCTCAAAGGTACCGGGTTCGATCCCCGACAGCAACAGATCCTACAGAGACGTCCGACCCCCCCAGCTGCAGAACGACGCTTAGTGTCTGAATGTCTAAAGAGCAAATCAGGGTCAATACCCTAATCCAACCCTGTGTGACACACTGGGGCGAGTTGAAAACATAGGTCGACTTTTACCCTGTTAACAAGTTAAATGTCCCCGAAATTATCTTCTCATTCTGCGTTCCAGTAAAGCACTCGTAACCTTAACCGCCCAGCGGCCATGCACTCAGAGAGCAGGTCATCACACTGCCTGACGCAGCCCCCATCTCACACCTTCATACGGCGTGGGAGGAGGGTCAACACGGCGGAGACTACTGGATGGTTCTTTGTAAAGCACCTAGCCAGCGCGGTTAGCATGCGCTATGGCAGCTGCTAAGAACTAGTTTGGAATATGATAGACTTCTATTGATCACCCACCACCCAATCACAGAAGGCGCCTGTACCTCGACAGAGGGGGGGGGGTTCAACAAAAGCCTGATGACATCTGGACATAACCCCGGGCCACGTCCTTAAGTCCTAGCGCCCTCACCCTGGCCTTTGGTCATCGTCCGGTTAAAGAAAGCATGGTGATCTGGGTGTGACGACACTGGGACCAGACTGGGGTCTCGCAGCGGGGGCGCTGTGGGGAGATAGTTACCCTTTCTTTGCCCGAGATCTCCAGCTGGATCTCCCTCTCTCTCAGCTTGGCCCATTGGCTGTAGTACTTGGTGAGTGGAGTCCCATCCTCGCTCTGCTTCTTCTCCCACTGGGCCTGAGGACAGCATCACAACACCCGTTACCCTGGCTGCTGGGCCTCTGCCCGGCCTGGGGGGGCCGGGGGCTTAGAGGGCGGCTTACCCGCGCCCCCGCTAAGCCTCTCACCAATCAGAGTCTGCACCGGGACACGGCCACGGCCGATACCAACGATGCCTTTGTGGAGCGCGTTCTAACGATGTCGAGTTTAAGCGCTTTAGCTCAGCTGATGCGTGGATTGGTTTACGACGGGCGCCGGTGGCGTCGGTCTACGGTTGACTGAGGGGGGGGGGGGGCGAGAGGCCCGTCGACCGGACCCCGGTACGGTCAGCCGTACGCGGCGAGGGCGGCGGAGGAACCAAAACAATGATCACAGGCGTTATTAAGACGCGTCAACGCATGAGCGGGAGATCAGAGAGGGGGGAGAGACGGGGGAGAGACGGGGGAGGCAGCTCTGAAAGGAGAGACCAGCGGATCTGGCCCAGACTTCCCCGAAAGGTCTTTGTGGACGATATTGATTAGGCCCAATCACATTATCTGACCGGCAAATCCAATAGAGGGTATAGACCGCAGCTTCCTCCGCCCGCTCTAACGCATTTACCACAATCTGACGCGCTGCTATTAGGGCGCCGGCGAGGGGGGGGGGGGGGGGGGGGGAGGAGGGGGGGGAATCAGAAGAAATCTCTGCGCCAAGACTCTCTCCTCTGGCTGGAGTCGCCCTCCCAGAGACACAACAACATCAGCAACGAGTTTCACGGAGGAAAACAAATCAAGAACCGTAGCAGCAAAACAACAACAACAGGCGAAGAACACGAGAAAGGATGACAACGAGACAGAAACAGAGAGACAAAGACACACAGAGAGAGAGAGAGAGAGAGAGAGAGAGAGAGAGAGAGAGAGAGAGAGAGAGAGAGAGAATGACGGAGAGAACGAGAGCGGAGCGGGGGAGAGAGGAGCGGGGGAGAGAGCGGGGGAGACGGGGCGTCACTAATGAGACGCTACAGCAGGGCGCCGCGCCCGCGGGGGAGCCGTGGCCTTTCCTCAGCGACAGTGTCACCCCCCCCCCGCCCGGCCCCCCGCCCCCTCGGTGACACCGTCACCTTTTGCCACGGCGCCGGCGGGCCGGGCGACAGCCTCCGCTGGGCCCGGCGCCGTGGCAACAGGAGCTGGCGCTGCCGCGCCGCCGCCGTGCTGTCTGTCTGTTGTACCGCCCAGACACGCACGCACGCACGCACGCACACACGCACTCGCGCACTCACGCTCACAGACAGACAGACGGACACACACACACTGATCAGATGAATTACATAAAGAGAGTGCTCTTTTATTTCGACCTTACATGTTATCAAATATTATATCACGAGGACGCAGCGAAACCATGAGAGTGAAGGTGAAGCCATGAGAGAGTGAAGGTGAAACCATGAGAGAGCGAAGGTGAAGCCATGAGAGAGTGAAGGTGAAACCATGAGAGAGTGAAGGTGAAGCCATGAGAGAGTGAAGGTGAAGCCATGAGAGAGCGAAGGTGAAACCTTGAGAGAGCGAAGGTGAAACCATGAGAGAGTGAAGGTGAAGCCAGGAGAGAGTGAAGGTGAAGCCATGAGAGTGAAGGTGAAGCCATGAGAGAGTGAAGGTTAAACCATGAGAGTGAAGGTGAAGCCATGAGAGAGTGAAGGTGAAGCCATGAGAGAGAAGGTGAAGCCATGAGAGAGCGAAGGTGAAACCATGAGAGAGTGAAGGTTAAACCATGAGAGTGAAGGTGAAGCCATGAGAGAGCGAAGGTGAAACCATGAGAGCGAAGGTGAAGCCATGAGAGTGAAGGTGAAGCCATGAGAGAGTGAAGGTTAAACCATGAGAGAGTGAATGTGAAGCCATGAGAGCGAAGTTGAAGCCATGAGAGAGCGAAGGTGAAACCATGAGAGTGAAGGTGAAGCCATGAGAGAGTGAAGGTGAAGCCATGAGAGAGCGAAGGTGAAACCATGAGAGAGCGAAGGTGAAACCATGAGAGAGCGAAGGTGAAGCCATGAGAGAGTGAAGGTGAAGCCATGAGAGTGAAGGTGAAGCCATGAGAGAGCGAAGGTGAAGCCATGAGAGAGCGAAGGTTAAACCATGAGAGAGTGAAGGTGAAGCCATGAGAGAGTGAAGGTGAAGCCATGAGAGAGTGAAGGTTAAACCATGAGAGAGTGAAGGTGAAGCCATGAGAGTGAAGGTGAAACCATGAGAGAGTGAAGGTGAAGCCATGAGAGAGTGAAGGTGAAGCCATGAGAGAGTGAAGGTGAAGCCATGAGAGCGAAGGTGAAACCATGAGAGTGAAGGTTAAACCATGAGAGAGTGAAGGTGAAGCCATGAGAGAGCGAAGGTGAAGCCATGAGAGTGAAGGTGAAGCCATGAGAGAGTGAAGGTGAAGCCATGAGAGCGAAGGTGAAACCATGAGAGCGAAGGTGAAACCATGAGAGCGAAGGTGAAACCATGAGAGAGTGAAGGTGAAGCCATGAGAGAGTGAAGGTGAAGCCATGAGAGAGTGAAGGTGAAGCCATGAGAGAGTGAAGGTGAAGCCATGAGAGAGTGAAGGTTAAACCATGAGAGAGTGAAGGTGAAGCCATGAGAGAGTGAAGGTGAAGCCATGAGAGAGTGAAGGTTAAACCATGAGAGAGTGAAGGTGAAGCCATGAGAGAGTGAAGGTGAAGCCATGAGAGTGAAGGTGAAGCCATGAGAGAGTGAAGGTTAAACCATGAGAGAGTGAAGGTGAAGCCATGAGAGAGTGAAGGTGAAGCCATGAGAGAGTGAAGGTTAAACCATGAGAGAGTGAAGGTGAAGCCATGAGCGTGGAGGTGAAGCCATGAGCGTGGAGGTGAAACCATGAGCGTGGAGGTGAAACCATGAGCGTGGAGGTGAAACCATGAGCGCCACCAGATTTAGATTTATAACGAGGTGTAAAAGTATGCAAACACAAAGTGATTTGAACGGAGCAAAATTAATAACCCAAAAATGAAGCTGGGAGTAAACGCGTCGTAATAAAAGTAGTTTGCCATGAAGTCCTCCACCGCTGGGAGAAGTATCCACATCGTCCCTTCTTTGAGACAAAGAGCATCACTTTGTTGAATACGGAAGTGTTCTTGGCGCCAATGCGGTGGCATTTAGTGGTTTTAGACGACGAAAGACAAACGGCAGGCATGAGGCTTTGGGCCTTGAAGGAAGGAGCGGTTGTGTTCCAGGTGAATCAGCGACCAGACGCACTGGTTTACTGTCCAGCGTCTGGCTGGGCCGGTCTGAGCTCAGAGGACGCCAGTGTAATTCCACTAGCGCCATTCTAAACGTATAAAAACCTACACTATAACCCAATGAAGTCCTCCTGATTCAAGGACAGGAAGTAGGACGGGCGGGTGCAGGTGGAGAGGGGGGAACGAGGGGACGTAGCGCGCTCGGCTGGGACAACAACGCTCCACTGTCTCCCTCTGTTTCCAGGAGGAAATGGAGCCGCCGCCGCCGGAGACGGGGCAGGAAGCCACCAGGAGGCGGGCCAAGGTGAGCCCAGCCGGGCGGCGGCCCAGACCGAAGCCCCGCGCCGGAAGGGCTTTTCCCCACGCTCCAGCACGCCTTCCATAAACACACACTCTCAGTATAAACACACACACACACACACACACACACACACACACACACGCGCGCACTGACCACGGCGGCGGTGTCGGCCACTCCGAAGGAGGCCTTCTGTCTCAGGGCTGTGATGTGGCCGCTGTTCTCCTGAACCTTCTCCAGCAGCTGGCGCACCGGCTTGCAGTAATTGGCCACTTTGCATTCCTTCAGGAACGCTTTCAGCTGCAGGGAGACAGGGAGGGGGAGAGAGGGGGAGACAGGGAGGGGGAGAGACAGGGAGGGGGAGAGAGGGGGAGACAGGGAAGGGGAGACAGGGAGGGGGAGACAGGGAGGGGGGGAGACAGGGAGGGAGAGACAGGGAGGGAGAGACAGGGAGACGGAGACAGGGAGGGGGAGAGGGGGAGACAGGGAGGGAGAGACAGGGAGGGAGAGACAGGGAGGGGGAGAGAGGGGGAGACAGGGAGGGGGAGAGACAGGGAGGGGGAGAGAGGGGGAGACAGGGAAGGGGAGACAGGGAGGGGGGGAGACAGGGAGGGAGAGACAGGGAGACAGGGAGGGGGAGAGGGGGAGACAGGGAGGGAGAGACAGGGAGGAGGAGACAGGGAGACAGGGAGGGGGAGAGAGGGAGACAGGGAGGGCGAGAGGCCGGCCAGTGAGTAATGTGTTTTACGGAGTGCCGTCGATAGAGTCCCTCCCAGTGTCCCCTGGTGGTCAGTCTGGTGTCTCCAGTGTCCCCTGGTCAGTCTGGTGTCTCCAGTGTCCCCTGGTGGTCAGTCTGGTGTCTCCAGTGTCCCCTGGTGGTCAGTCTGGTGTCTCCAGTGTCCCCTGGTGGTCAGTCTGGTGTCTCCAGTGTCCCCTGGTCAGTCTGGTGTCTCCAGTGTCCCCTGGTGGTCAGTCTGGTGTCTCCAGTGTCCCCTGGTGGTCAGTCTGGTGTCTCCAGTGTCCCCTGGTCAGTCTGGTGTCTCCAGTGTCCCCTGGTGGTCAGTCTGGTGTCTCCAGTGTCCCCTGGTGGTCAGTCTGGTGTCTCCAGTGTCCCCTGGTGGTCAGTCTGGTGTCTCCAGTGTCCCCTGGTGGTCAGTCTGGTGTCTCCAGTGTCCCCTGGTCAGTCTGGTGTCTCCAGTGTCCCCTGGTCAGTCTGGTGTCTCCAGTGTCCCCTGGTCAGTCTGGTGTCTCCAGTGTCCCCTGGTCAGTCTGGTGTCTCCAGTGTCCCCTGGTCAGTCTGGTGTCTCCAGTGTCCCCTGGTCAGTCTGGTGTCTCCAGTGTCCCCTGGTGGTCAGTCTGGTGTCTCCAGTGTCCCCTGGTCAGTCTGGTGTCTCCAGTGTCCCCTGGTCAGTCTGGTGTCTCCAGTGTCCCCTGGTTAGTCTGGTGTCTCCAGTGTCCCCTGGTCAGTCTGGTGTCTCCAGTGTCCCCTGGTCAGTCTGGTGTCTCCAGTGTCCCCTGGTGGTCAGTCTGGTGTCTCCAGTGTCCCCTGGTGGTCAGTCTGGTGTCTCCAGTGTCCCCTGGTTAGTCTGGTGTCTCCAGTGTCCCCTGGTCAGTCTGGTGTCTCCAGTGTCCCCTGGTGGTCAGTCTGGTGTCTCCAGTGTCCCCTGGTGGTCAGTCTGGTGTCTCCAGTGTCCCCTGGTGGTCAGTCTGGTGTCTCCAGTGTCCCCTGGTCAGTCTGGTGTCTCCAGTGTCCCCTGGTCAGTCTGGTGTCTCCAGTGTCCCCTGGTGGTCAGTCTGGTGTCTCCAGTGTCCCCTGGTCAGTCTGGTGTCTCCTGGTCAGTCTGGTGTCTCCTGGTCAGTCTGGTGGTTGAGGAGGGGCTCAGCTAGGTGGGGTTAAGCTAGGTGGTGTTAAGCTAGGTGGTGTTAAAATAGGTGGGGTTAAGCTAGGTGGGGTTAAGCTCCCCTTACTGTAGAAGGCCGAGACCGCCCAGTCCCGCAGTCCACCGTAACCCGCTGGGGTTTATCTAGTGTTGGTTATGTACTGTTGGTTATCTATTGTTGGTTATGTATGGTTGGTTATGTATTGTTGGTTATCTATTGTTGGTTATGTATGGTTGGTTATGTATTGTTGGTCATCTATTGTTGGTTATGTATGGTTGGTTATGTATTGTTGGTTACGTATTGTTGGTTACGTATTGTTGGTTATGTATGGTTGGTTATCTATGGTTGGTTATGTATGGTTGGTTATGTATGGTTGGTTATGTATGGTTTGTATTTTGGGGTGCAGAGAACAAACCATCCCAGAGCACACTGGGTTTGACCTTGAACAGTCTTACCCCCAAAGCACAAGGTCGTGTCGGGACGAATGCTTGTATTAATATAATTAATTAATCTAATTGTGTTAAGAATTGTAACACCCCAAATAGATTTGAGGCGCATGTGAAGCACGCAAATAAATAAATCTGTTGTGTTCGGAGCTTCACGGTACGACTCTTCTTTGGTCGCACGACAAATATGAAGTTCCCCCCCCACCCCCCCCCCCCCCCGTCTTTATACAGAGAACAGGGACTTCCACTAAGCAACTGTTACCAACGGCAACAATAAAGAAACTCCTGCTTTATAAAGAACAAGTAAACAGTAAAAGTATGGGTGCGTGAGATCTGCTATTCTGATGAACACCTCTGGGCCCAGACTGGATTACTTTAGCTAGGCATGGATGTATGAACCCCCCCATTCAGAGACAGGCCATTGCCCTTGGGTGGGAGGCGTCATGGTGTCTAGGAGGTGTCTCTGCGTTGTGTGCCACGGTGTTGATGGTGGTGTTGTCACATGAAGGAACTCCAGTTAAATAACATAAGTGACTTTATTCATCCAAGGGTGAGTCTTTGTGCCGATTGCTCCTCCATTCTCCTTTTGCATCTCGCAGGTTTAAGGCGAGAACAGAAGAATTAAAATCTGTCACAGTGTCATATAAATATTGTAGTGTGCGGCATAATTGGCATAATAAACTAAGGAGAAGGCCTTAGTCTATGTTCATTAAATTATACATTGATATAAGGATCTGTTATCAGTGTGCCTTGACTGCAGATATTGTTTGCATGATTCACACGCCATGTACAGCATGTGATACCTGTGGACCTGGCCCCGGCGGACGCACGCCAGCCAGATGTTCAGGTTTGAACTATTTTGGGAAACAATTCAGTGGCGACACACGTGAAGACTCTGAGTGGATCAGGTTGGGGGTACGGGGGGGCCTGGGGGTGGTGTGAAGACTCTGAGTGGACCAGGTTGGGGTACGGGGGGGCCTGATGACTCTGAGTGGACCAGGTTGGGGTACGGGGGGGCCTGATGACTCTGAGTGGATCAGGTTGGGGGTACGGGGGGGCCTGATGACTCTGAGTGGATCAGGTTGGGGTACGGGGGGGCCTGATGACTCTGAGTGGACCAGGTTGGGGTACGGGGGGGCCTGATGACTCTGAGTGGACCAGGTTGGGGTACGGGGGGGCCTGATGACTCTGAGTGGACCAGGTTGGGGTACGGGGGGGCCTGATGACTCTGAGTGGACCAGGTTGGGGTACGGGGGGGCCTGATGACTCTGAGTGGACCAGGTTGGGGTACGGGGGGGCCTGGGGGGGGTGTGATGGGGGGACTCACCTGGATGATGGTAGGGAGGGCTAGCTCGGGGAAGCCGATGGAACAGGCCTGGGAGTGGAAGAACTCCAGGATGAGGTCGTACAGCTGGTCTATCAGGCCGTCCTGAGAACACACACACACACTTTAGGTGCCATCACTCTCCCAGTAGGTATTCTAGCTACCCGGCGTCCTTACGGAGGTGCCTCTCCCCAACGTGACCGGCCATGACTTCAGATTCAGACATTAAGGCGTGGGCAGCAGCCTCTGGCTCCGGAACGCCTCCAGGTAGACTGTGGACTTGATCCAGACCCTTCCTGCTGCCCGTCTCACGCAGCCTGGCCGGAGACTGTCCTGCAGCCCATTCTGAACAGTTGGACAGAAGCTGTCCGAGGCACCAGGGCGACGTGACTAAGACACAGTAAAGGACTGAAGCTTATCCACCCAGCCCCCTAGAGCCCGCGGCGCCTTCATGACCATAAAGGAAGTGAGAGTGAGAGTGAGAGGGAGGCACACACACACATCACGCTGCACTTCGTCATTTCTGAAGACTAGCTTGGAGCTAATTCACCGGGGTTATTCTCCTCCTCAGGTCTGAACCCATAGGAGGAGGAGGGGGGGGGGGGGGGGGGGCTGTGCGTTAGTCTGTTGGCTGTTCAGAGCCCATTAACCCCTCCTGATCCTTTGTCACGCAAACACCAACTGCAGGAGAATCCACCACAGCCAATCAGATCCCCTGCCTCTTTCTGATGACGTAACATGGGGTCTCAGCGAGGCCACAGCGTTCCCCTGCAGGTCATCCTCCCAGCAGGCTGCCCTCCCGAACCCTTCAGCTCAACGACACGCTGTGGACCCCAGAACCTCAGGGTCGGAGTGGAGCCCCCTACACCAACACCACCCTGATGAGATCTAGACCCCAGCGCTGAGTCCATGGTACCACCTCCTCAGCCTGGCTCCACTGGGAGGTGTGGCCTAAGACCAGCTCCCCCAGACTCCAACGCTCGGTAGGGGTCAGTCTAGTAGTCAACTTAGGGTTAATGTGAACGCAGTGATCATTATTCCATGGCCCATGTTTTATGTGGCCATGTGTTTTCTAGCATCAATGCACCAAAGTGCCATCGTTCCTCCCGGGGGCACGCGGCCTCGTCTCCACCGGGTGGAGCCTGGGGACGCCCGCCCCGGTCTGAGCGCCGGTATGGTGGGGCCCAGGGTCGCTTTGGGGAGCTGGGGGGTTGTGGGCTCACCTTGTAGGCTTTCTCGATCAGGTTGACGTTGTTGAGCTTCAGGATGACGGCGAAGTTGATGGGCTTCTTGCTCATTCGCCCGGGCTTCTTGTTGAAGTCCACCTTCAGCAGCACCTAGGACCAGAACACCATCAACACACTGTATATAATATATATATATGTATCTATATCTATAATATAGATACCCTCTGCAGCGGTCATAGGGGCTGGAGCTCTGGGGAACAGGACCCTAACTCAACAAGTGCCAGTCACGACACATACTTTTCATTGTTTCATTGCAACGGCCATTTGATAAACCCGACTATGTTTCGCCTTCCACAATAAACGTGACGGAAATAGAGAAAACATAAACCAAAAAGGTCCTGTTGGAAGTTTGACGCTCCGGGCCGGTTCCTACTGGTTTCTCTGCGGAGCGTCTGCCTGTGAGTGTATTTCCGTGTTTCATACGGGTGTGTGTGTGTGTGTGTGCAGCTATTCCTGTCGGTGTGTATGTTACGGCCGCCGTGTGGGGTCGTTAGTGTGTGGAGCTCCTGGCCGCTGCCGTCTGTACAAACATAGGATGTGGTGGTGGGGGGGTGGGGGGGGGAAGTGGCCAGGCATGGGCCCACCCTGACACACACGCTTAAGAAAAAATATTAAATCGGTGTGCATGCAGGACACACACACACACACACACACACACAGGCGGGGTACCAGGAGCCTGTTGCTAATTAAACAGTAGCAGCCGCTACAACCTTTAACGAGGGCAGCAGCACAGAGCGACGGGGGGGGGGGCGGTGTGGGGGGGGGGGCGATAGACAGGAAACGGTGTGCGTCACAAATAAACACTGCGTGTTGTTAGGGGTGGTCCTGGCAGAGACTGAGGGGGGGGGGGGGCAGTGTGAGTGAGAAGAGGAAGGAGGGATGTGGTCTGCATGATGCGTAAGAATCATGCAGACCACCCCCCCCGCTTTATCTCTTGGGTTGAAGTCTCTTGTGAACACGCACACACCTCGCAGAGAAATATTAGGGCCTAATGCTGCCGTGCTCTGGAAACAACCACAACAAGGACACTAACCACACACACACACACACACACACACACACACACACACACACACACACACACACACACACACACACACACACACACACACACACACACACACACACACACACACACACACACACACACACACACACACACACACACACACGTTGACCTGCATTATCTCTCTCGGCGTGTGGAGTGTGTTGGCAGTTGGGGGCTGCGATTGGTCTGATAACATGAGGTGCGCTTGTTTCCACACTTCCTCCGGATCCTGTGCAGCAGCGAGCCGTTGAGACGGCGGGCGGTTTGTCCCCCCCCCCCCCCCCCGAGGGACACCCCCCGACACTCAGCCCTCCCCCTCAGACAGCTCTCTGACAGGGTGGCACTTTACAAACACACCTCCCCCTCCTCCTCCCCGTCCCCCTCCCCTTACCCTTACCTCCTCCTCTAACCTCCTCCTCCTCCTCTTCCTCTTACCTCCTCCTCTAACCTCCTCCTCCTCCTCTTCCTCTAACCTCCTCCTCTTCCTCTAACCTCCTCCTCTTCCTCTAACCTCCTCCTCTTCCCTCCTCCTCTTCCTCCAACCTCCTCCTCTTCCTCTTACCTCCTCCTCTTCCTCTAACCTCCTCCTCTTCCTCTAACCTCCTCCTCTTCCTCTTACCTCCTCCTCTTCCTCTAACCTCCTCCTCTTCCTCTAACCTCCTCCTCTTCCTCTTACCTCCTCCTCTAACCTCCTCCCCTTACCCTTACCTCCTCCTCTAACCTCCTCCTCCTCCTCTTCCTCTAACCTCCTCCTCTTCCTCTTACCTCCTCCTCTTCCTCTTACCTCCTCCTCTAACCTCCTCCTCCTCCTCTTCCTCTAACCTCCTCCTCTTCCTCTAACCTCCTCCTCTAACCTCCTCAACTCCAACAGGAAGTGCAGCGCGGGGACTCACCTCAGACAGGAAGGGCAGCACGGGGACGAAGGTGTTGGTGGAGCTGGAGAGCAGGGTGAGCGCCCGGCAGCAGTGCAGCCTCAGAGGGAAGTAGCGGGCGGTGGGGACCAGCCTGAGACAGACAGAGCAGATCAGTGGCTCCCCCTGCTGGTGGGGACCAGCCTGAGACAGACAGAGCAGGTCAGTGGCTCCCCCTGCTGGTGGGGACCAGCCTGAGACAGACAGAGCAGGTCAGTGGCTCCCCCTGCTGGTGGGGACCAGCCTGAGACAGACAGAGCAGGTCAGTGGCTCCCCCTGCTGGTGGGGACCAGCCTGAGACAGACAGAGCAGGTCAGTGGCTCCCCCTGCTGGTGGGGACCAGCCTGAGACAGACAGAGCAGGTCAGTGGCTCCCCCTGCTGGTGGGGACCAGCCTGAGACAGACAGAGCAGGTCAGTGGCTCCCCCTGCTGGTGGGAGAGGGCGCCGCGGGCAACATGTAGACACTGTCTCCACCAGGATACTTAATCCTATTTTATAAGTTGATATGAACATTGTGCACGTCATTTAATATGGTCCTACTGGGACTCACTTGATGGTTCCTATGGTGACCTGGTGGTCCTACTGGGACTCACTTGATGGTTCCTATGGTGACCTGGTGGTCCTACTGGGACTCACTTGATGGTTCCTATGTTGACCTGGTGGTCCTACTGGGACTCACTTGATGGTTCCTATGGTGACCTGGAGGTCCTACTGGGACTCACTTGATGGTTCCTATGATGACCTGGCACAGCGGGTAGATGAGAGGCTGCAGCACGTCGCTGGGGTGCAGAGTGCCCAACACCCGGCACCAGAGGAACAGGCAGTGCACGAACTGCCAGTTGTACACCGACTGGTAGGTGTCCTGTTAGAGGACAAACACATAACCATGACAACGGCCGGCTGTACACCGACTGGTAGGTGTCCTGTTAGAGGACAAACACGTAACCATGACACCATAACCCACTGATGGAAACATGAAGTCCGATTGTGTTTAGCAGTTAATGGGATGAAGAGTTATTATTTCATCATCAATCCTCCAAATGAGAATTTCAATTTGTTTTCATACGCAAGGAATGAATCCAACTTAAATGACAGGAAGACTAACTAAAAATACAATAACTAGTCCTGTATTAATGTGCTGGAGACATCCACTTCTTCAGTGCCAATACTGAACAAGGTGTTCTAAAATAGAAAAGCAGCGGCGGGCCTACCTTCTTCTTCATGGTCATGGCGTTGCGGAGGTGGATGGCCAGCTGGCGGATGTACAGGAAGCCGTGCTCGTAGGTCACCTGCGTGTCCAGGGAGTACATCTCCGCCATCGTCCGCTGCATGAAGTTGATCATGGGCAGCTGGAGCGGGGACGTGAACTTACAGTTCTGCACGTAGGAGATGTACATTTGCTGCAGAGGAAGAAATTAATTCATCAATTACAAAGGATTCAAACAAACGAGGTTAATGAATTAAAACATACTGCAGAACACGCTTGAACCTGAAACATGTCCACGTTAAAACAGGATATTGTCCAGCCAGCCTGTTCTTCAGCCTACCATCCAGGCTTGTCCCATGGCTTATAAGGGGCAGTAGGTATGGCTTAAGACATTATGTTAAAAAGACGTAGCCATCCGTCAGCTCTTAGTAAGTGAAAAGGGCTTGGTTGAATATGTGTTTCAGGTTGACCATGCCTCCATCTGTATGAGCCGATATAGACTGTGGAGAGCTCCCGGATTGTTACTGGATCAATAAGGGTCATATCCCCAATCGGCACGGGGTGGAGGGACCGGGGAGCCCCGGAGAGGGACCGGGGAGCCCCGAGGGAGGGACCAGGGAGCCCCGGAGAGGGGCCGGGGAGCCCCGAGGTGGAGGGACCGGGGAGCCCCGAGGTGGAGGGACCGGGGAGCCCCGAGGTGGAGGGACCAGGGAGCCCCGAGGGAGGGACCAGGGAGCCCCGAGGGAGGGACCAGGGAGCCCCGAGGTGGAGGGACCAGGGAGCCCCGAGGGAGGGACCAGGGAGCCCCGAGGTGGAGGGACCAGGGAGCCCCGAGGTGGAGGGACCGGGGAGCCCCGAGGTGGAGGGACCAGGGAGCCCCGAGGTGGAGGGGCCGGGGAGCCCCGAGGTGGAGGGACCAGGGAGCCCCGAGGTGGAGGGACCAGGGAGCCCCGAGGGAGGGACCAGGGAGCCCCGAGGTGGAGGGACCAGGGAGCCCCGAGGGAGGGACCGGGGAGCCCCGAGGTGGAGGGACCAGGGAGCCCCGAGGTGGAGGGACCAGGGAGCCCCGAGGTGGAGGGGCCGGGGAGCCCCGAGGTGGAGGGACCGGGGAGCCCCGAGGTGGAGGGACCAGGGAGCCCCGAGGTGGAGGGACCAGGGAGCCCCGAGGTGGAGGGACCAGGGAGCCCCGAGGTGGAGGGACCAGGGAGCCCCGAGGTGGAGGGACCAGGGAGCCCCGAGGGAGGGACCAGGGAGCCCCGAGGGAGGGACCAGGGAGCCCCGAGGTGGAGGGACCAGGGAGCCCCGAGGTGGAGGGACCAGGGAGCCCCGAGGTGGAGGGACCAGGGAGCCCCGAGGGAGGGACCAGGGAGCCCCGGAGAGGGGCCGGGGAGCCCCGAGGTGGAGGGACCGGGGAGCCCCGGAGAGGGGCCGGGGAGCCCCGAGGTGGAGGGACCAGGGAGCCCCGAGGTGGAGGGACCAGGGAGCCCCGAGGTGGAGGGACCAGGGAGCCCCGAGGTGGAGGGACCAGGGAGCCCCGAGGTGGAGGGACCAGGGAGCCCCGAGGGAGGGACCAGGGAGCCCCGAGGGAGGGACCAGGGAGCCCCGAGGTGGAGGGACCAGGGAGCCCCGAGGTGGAGGGACCAGGGAGCCCCGAGGTGGAGGGACCAGGGAGCCCCGAGGTGGAGGGACCAGGGAGCCCCGAGGGAGGGACCGGGGAGCCCCGAGGTGGAGGGACCAGGGAGCCCCGAGGTGGAGGGACCAGGGAGCCCCGAGGGAGGGACCAGGGAGCCCCGAGGTGGAGGGACCAGGGAGCCCCGAGGTGGAGGGGCCGGGGAGCCCCGAGGTGGAGGGACCAGGGAGCCCCGAGGTGGAGGGACCAGGGAGCCCCGAGGTGGAGGGACCAGGGAGCCCCGAGGGAGGGACCGGGGAGCCCCGAGGTGGAGGGACCAAGGAGCCCCGAGGTGGAGGGACCAGGGAGCCCCGAGGGAGGGACCAGGGAGCCCCGAGGGAGGGACCAGGGAGCCCCGAGGTGGAGGGACCGGGGAGCCCCGAGGTGGAGGGACCAGGGAGCCCCGGAGAGGGGCCGGGGAGCCCCGGAGAGGGGCCGGGGAGCCCCGAGGTGGAGGGACCAGGGAGCCCCGAGGGAGGGACCGGGGAGCCCCGGAGAGGGGCCGGGGAGCCCCGAGGGAGGGACCAGGGAGCCCCGAGGTGGAGGGACCAGGGAGCCCCGAGGGAGGGACCGGGGAGCCCCGAGGTGGAGGGACCGGGGAGCCCCGAGGTGGAGGGACCAGGGAGCCCCGAGGTGGAGGGACCAGGGAGCCCAGAGGGAGGGACCAGGGAGCCCCGAGGGAGGGACCAGGGAGCCCCGAGGTGGAGGGACCGGGGAGCCCCGAGGTGGAGGGGCCGGGGAGCCCCGAGGTGGAGGGACCGGGGAGCCCCGAGGGAGGGACCAGGGAGCCCCGGGGGAGGGACCAGGGAGCCCCGAGGTGGAGGGACCGGGGAGCCCCGAGGTGGAGGGACCAGGGAGCCCCGAGGGAGGGACCAGGGAGCCCCGAGGGAGGGACCAGGGAGCCCCGAGGGAGGGACCGGGGAGCCCCGAGGTGGAGGGGCCAGGGAGCCCCGAGGTGGAGGGACCAGGGAGCCCCGAGGTGGAGGGACCAGGGAGCCCAGAGGTGGAGGGACCAGGGAGCCCCGAGGGAGGGACCAGGGAGCCCCGAGGTGGAGGGACCAGGGAGCCCCGAGGTGGAGGGACCAGGGAGCCCAGAGGGAGGGACCGGGGAGCCCCGAGGTGGAGGGACCAAGGAGCCCCGAGGGAGGGACCAGGGAGCCCCGAGGGAGGGACCAGGGAGCCCCGAGGTGGAGGGACCAGGGAGCCCAGAGGGAGGGACCAGGGAGCCCCGGGGGAGGGACCAGGGAGCCCCGAGGGAGGGACCAGGGAGCCCCGAGGTGGAGGGACCAGGGAGCCCCGAGGTGGAGGGACCAGGGAGCCCCGAGGTGGAGGGACCAGGGAGCCCCGAGGGAGGGACCAGGGAGCCCCGAGGTGGAGGGACCAGGGAGCCCAGAGGGAGGGACCAGGGAGCCCCGGGGGAGGGAAGGCTTTTCCTGCTGGGTGGATTCACCTCCCTTCAGCCTATCTCTCCCCCCCCCCCCAGGTAGTGGCGGGCGGGCGGGCTCACCTTGAGGATGGAGCTCAGGTACGCGTCCTGCTTGTGTCTGCACACCTTGTTGAGGGCGAGGAAGGCCAGCACGCGGCCCGTCTCCTCTCCGGTGCTCCACTGCTTCAACAGTTGCTGGACAGAGAAAGGAAAACAGATTTTAGCGTTTCAGTGTGTCAACCGTTGACGGACACGCACGCACAAATACACACTTTATGAGGTTATATTTCCAATTTAGGTTTATTAAAATGATCAACGATCTCCCTTCACTAAGAAATAAAGCTGTCAGAGGCTAGTAAATAGAGCATCCCTTCTGGCAACAGCAAGCAGCAACGCCTTGCTGATATACGGCATTGTGTTTGTGAAGTGACATATTGCAGTGGCAATAAAAATCACACCGCCTTAGTTTGGGTCACAAGAGATGAGGAGGAGGAAACGGACTCATTTCAGATCCCCAACAAAGATAAATACAATGCGCTGCCGGTGGCGCTGAGAAGTGCAGCCGCAGTCGGGGGGATGGAAAGGTCCGCCAGGTTAAAGCCATAAAATCAGGGTTCAACAGCCAGGGGGCCCGGGGCAGGGGGCCCGGGGCAGGGGCAGGGGCAGGGGGCCCGGGGCAGGGGGCCCGGGGCAGGGGCAGGGGCAGGGGGCCCGGGGCCACTGAAATTCAAATTCTCTGTCCTACCAGGCCAGTGCACGCTGTATGTACAATTCATAAATTTGTTTTTGCATTTTTAAAATTGGTACCCTCCAGTGTACGTTATTTGGCACAAAAACAAAGCCTGTTGTATTGTGAGTGGCTAAACAGAAACATCGCTAGCGTGATTCGCTTGAGGGAAGACCGTGAAGAATGAGTGAAGGCCAGTAAAATGGTCTTGGGGCAAGTAAAAAAAAAAAATTCGGGCCAGTATGTTTCAGGCCCGATGTTAACGTTAAACAATGTTGATTAAATGTCGGTCAGCTGTACAGAGTGTACTTTCAACTCGAAGAATTAACAAAGAATAGTTCATTATTAATGCAGTTAAGTGGACATTTAAGGACATTAATTCCATTAGGGCTGCAACAACGAATCGATAAAATCGATAAAAAATCAATTACTAAAAGTGTTCGCAAAGAATTTGGTCATCGCTTCGTTGAGTCTCGCGATTAATACGTCACTCGTAGGCGCGGCACTGTTTACAGCCAGCCGCCGACAGGTTGGATCATGGTTCATGCACGCCCACAGCGAGCTTTAGTGTGAGCGACCACAGCTTGTATTTTGGTCATATCTTAAAACTGGACTGTAGGCCTATATAAAAGTGTCGTACCTTCACTGTCTTTGGGTTCAAAAAACTCCTTAAACTCAGTATCCGTCTAGTCCAACCAAAAACTCTGTCAGCTGCTGCTGCTGCAGACGGTGTGCAGACGGGCTCGGAGTCGGCACCGCGTGCATCAACACTCATTCAAAGCAGCGGTAGTAATCACACAACCGGACGGTGTAGAAAGTCACTTAAAACTACTAATCCAGTTTTTAAATCCATGATAAAATCGGCAGGATATAGAGCTAGTTAGCTTAAAGAAAGTAGCAAACCGTGTCAAATGTGATGTGTTCAGGTCGGCTCAGTAATATGAATGTTGTATTCAAATGCAACACAAAAAAAAATAAAAATGAGAGGGAATTTTGACCTGTTTAACATCCTATCTTGAGCTATGATCATCTTAAACAAACAACAAAATAATAGAAAGGTATCAATAGTGGTATCAATAAAGACTTGGATCGTTGAGGATTCTCGAAAATGGTATCAATGTCAATAAAAATTAACGATCTCCTGTCATCTGAGAGAAATTAAGATGATTTAATTTATTTTTAACCGTTAGTATTTACCGGTTAAAGATCTTATCGGTTAACCGGTTAACCATGGACATCCCTTATATACTGTATATATAAATGTATATCATACATTGTATGTTTTTTTTGTGTTATCACAGTTATGTTTTTTGATTTTTTTATCATTTAATCTTACTTTTAATCGTTCCGGGACGTTGGAGCAATAACCTGGTGTTTTTACACTTCAGTCTGCACTGTGAATTTGAAGTAATGTTCCGTTTTTGAATAAAGATGCAGCAATTACAAATGTTTCTTTTTTTATCTGATTCGTCGAATAAATGATCGACCGATTCATCGATTATTAAAGTAATCGTTAGCTGCAGCCCTAAATCCCCTCGCAGTGCTCCGTGTTGAAGCTGCCTGATGCACTGGGCGAGCCTTACCTTGACCAGGGAGCGGCACTGCTTGGGGAGCGACAGATAGTAGGGAACCAGCTGGTTGGTGTGACGCAGAACAGCGCTGATGACCGACGACTCGGTGAGACAGGACAGCAGCTGGAGGCGGACAGATGAGACAGTTGGGGACGGAAGGGGAAGACAAACACTCAAAGGGCCTTCGGTTGCACTAAAGGGATAGAGAACCAGGGACAGACAGCTGGGTATCTACTGAATAAACCCATTGTGCTGCGTCTGTTGCACCTTTGTTCAATTTTGGAGAGGTGCATGTTTATGAACCATTTCAGTTTTGTACGACTATTTGTCAAATTGTATTGTTTATGGTTATACAATCTGTATGCATGTATGGCAGGTGAGGCTGTAGATGCACCAAGGAATAAATTAAGCATTAAGCAGTCTCTTTCTGAACACTTAGAAAGATGAATCCCACTCCTTGATAACGTTACAAGAGACTCACCTGAACCAGACCTCCTAGGTACATCTTGATGTCTAGGTGGTTCTTCTGCCATCTGGGACTGGAGGACGGAAGTACTAGCCTACGGAATGAACCATCAAATTATTAATCACAAGGAAAGATCAGTAGTATGAGCAAAATAATAGGCCCTTCAACAAAATGCAGATTCGTGTCCAACCCAAAATCCACAGCCACACCGTCCCAGCAGCAGAATCCTCGGCTCAATCCACAGCCACACCGTCCCAGCAGCAGAATCCTCGGCTCAATCCAGGTCTGTCCTGAACACGACTATGTGTCCACCTCCCTCTATTGATCATTAAACTATGATCAATACTGACCATACCTCGATGAAACAGATTGACTCTACTCTCTGTGCTTACGGGAATCTGTCATTTCCTTATTAGCAGATCATGTCGTAGCATTCATTACACTCTGCAATTTAACTTTAACATCAGCAACTAATAGATGTGTACGGTGGAGCGGCGCAGAACCTACGTACGAGTGCATTGAATCAACTCTATGGGGAGTCGCCTCCAGTGGACAGCGTGTGATAATCGGAGAGGTCTAGAGGCGTCATACCTCAGCAGCTGCTGGGAGCTGGGAGAGCTGAAACGTTGATTAACACGTCTCGGAGAAACCATTAACACGGCCGTCTCTATGAGACATGCGGACGCCGAACTTGGCGTTGGTTTAAGTTTGAATAAATGTAAATCAGAGTAGGAGAATATCTGTTTTATAATGTTGGACCAAATATCAATGTAATTACCGTATTTTCCGCACTATAAGGCGCACCGGAGTATAAGCCGCAGCAGCTAAATTGAATGATGTTTACAAATATAAGCCGCACTGGACTATAAGCCGCAGGTTTTTTAATTTTTAATTACCATTAGGGCTGGCCCGAATGCCCTTTTTCAGGCTTCAAATACCTACTCGTTGGTTTTTCCGAGCGAATATTCGAATACTCGTTCCAGAAAAAAACACCATCAAAAACAACATTAATAATCCCTATATACTCCCTGGAACCGATTTTGACAGTATCTGCGTATTTTGTTGAAGATTTAATAGCTTTTGAACGTTAATTAGTAGGCCTAAGTAGGTTGAAGTTCCTTCGTTTTTCCCCGTGAAAGCGAACAGCTGTTGCTCCGTTCCAAATCAGCTGTCCTCTGCCATCTCAGCCCTTACGGGAGCTTTTCAATTCATCCTGGAACGTGCGTCTTTTCAGGGAATTTGTACAATAAATCCATAACAAATACCGAATATTGATTGTCTTATGTGTCCATATTATATCCATTATATTGACCGGGTATTCCCAAGGCGCTCACGCTCTGCAGCAAGCCAGTCAGTTGATTGGCGCGGCGCTGTACAGCGAACGTAAACAAACAACTAAGCTAAGGTTAGCATTTCGCTAAGTATTACTTTTCCTCCAGAGATCCCGCTAATGTTGTGTTATAAAGTAAAGGGAAACAAGATATCTATTCTTCCTCCACCTCTCTCGCTTCTCTGCTTGGTGTCGCTGGCGCTTATAGTTTGCCTCCCTCGCTCTGGTAACGTCAAAAAAAAAACGAAGCTCCGAATACTGATTTAAGCTTTGAATACTAATTTTCCAAACGAGTATTCGAATAATTCGGGCCAGCCCTAATTACCATATGCAAGGGTTCGTGCACAGAGCCGCTTAAAGGTGGGGGGGCGCGGACCGGTCATAGAGCCCATAGAGCTAAAGTTGGTGGACTGTAACCTCCTAAATCCATAGATTTAGGAGGCCCCCTAGTGGCCGTTAGCTGTAAAAATCCATAGATTAGCCGCACCGTTATATAAGCCGCAGAACCGAAAAATGGGAAAAAAAAGTCGCGGCTTATAGTCCGAAAATTACGGTATATGCATATAGATTCACATAGATTCAAGGTAGGGTAGGCAATGTGGAGAAAACAGCTGGAGTAGGGTAGAGTACGGTATAAATCAATTGCCTATCCTACCTTTAAATAACCAATACCCAAGAAAGGGGGACAGTGAATTATGAATCATTTCGAAAACCAATTAGTCAAATGTATCGTAACTCTAGTGAAATAAGGCGGTGGCATCAGCTTCAATACATTCAAATAAAGAGTTGTTTCAATGGATCCTGGTTCTTACTTCTTGGAATCTTTATCTGGCTTCAGATTGAGCATCTTCTGTAGGACACCATACATGTCCTTGATACAGAAGAGTACCAAGGCATTGAACACTGTTAAAGAAAGAGACAGCGATAACATTAATTACATTTCAATCAGATGGTACATTACAGTATCCTCAAAGTGTCAGCGGTTGCAGAGTAAATCCAAGGTGCAGAAGTCAAGTGTTGTATCTCAAGCATCGTATTCATCATGTCTAGTCCCACTCAAAAGGCCATGACTCACAGAGGAGAAGAGAAGGCGCCAGTCTGCCTACCTGAACTATCAGCCACTTTGTATCTGCACTGGCCGCCTCCTTCTCCCTTGGTCGTGGCCACAGCGGCCTTGAAGGCCTGGGTGACCTCTCGGAGGAGGCGAGGCGTGGGATCCTTCTTGATGGCAGATCTCCAGTCCTTAATCATCTTCTCTGTGACCTTGATGGTTTCGTCCTTCTTGGCTTGCTTGGTGGCGTCGCTCGGTTTAGTCGCCTCCGCGTCTTCCTCACCAGAGCTGGCATCCTACGTTCACACACAGACACAACTTACTACCCCGCTACACAGACACAACTCACTACACAGACACAACTCACTACCCCGCTACACAGACACAACTCACTGCCCCGCTACACAGACACAACTCACTACACAGACACAACTTACTACCCCGCTACACAGACACAACTCACTGCCCCGCTACACAGACACAACTCACTACACAGACACAACTTACTACCCCGCTACACAGACACAACTCACTACACAGACACAACTCACTGCCCCGCTACACAGACACAACTCACTGCCCCGCTACACAGACACAACTCGCTACACAGACACAACTTACTACCCCGCTACAGACACAACTCACTACACAGACACAACTCACTACCCCGCTAAACAGACACAACTCACTACCCCGCTACACAGACACAACTCACTACACAGACACAACTCACTACCCCGCTAAACAGACACAACTTACTACCCCGCTACACAGACACAACTCACTACACAGACACAACTCACTACCCCGCTAAACAGACACAACTCACTACCCCGCTAAACAGACACAACTTACTACCCCGCTACACAGACACAACTCACTACACAGACACAACTCACTACCCCGCTACACAGACACAACTCACTACCCCGCTACACAGACACAACTCACTGCCCCGCTACACAGACACAACTCACTACCCTGCTACACAGACACAACTCACTACACAGACACAACTCACTACCCCGCTACACAGACACAACTCACTACCCCGCTACACACACACAACTCACTACCCCGCTACACAGACACAACTCACTACCCCGCTACACAGACACAACTCACTACACAGACACAACTCACTACACAGACACAACTCACTACACAGACACAACTCACTGCCCCGCTACACAGACACAACTCACTACACAGACACAACTCACTACACAGACACAACTCACTACACAGACACAACTCACTACCCCGCTACACAGACACAACTCACTGCCCCGCTACACAGACACAACTCACTACACAGACACAACTCACTACCCTGCTACACAGACACAACTCACTACCCTGCTACACAGACACAACTCACTACCCTGCTACACAGACACAACTCACTACCCCGCTACACAGACACAACTCACTGCCCCGCTACACAGACACAACTCACTACCCCGCTACAGAGACACAACTCACTGCCCCGCTACACAGACACAACTCACTACCCCGCTACACAGACACAACTCACTGCCCCGCTACACAGACACAACTCACTACCCCGCTACACAGACACAACTCACTACCCCGCTACACAGACACAACTCACTGCCCCGCTACACAGACACAACTCACTACCCCGCTACACAGACACAACTCACTACCCTGCTACACAGACACAACTCACTACCCCGCTACACAGACACAACTCACTACCCCGCTACACAGACACAACTCACTACCTTGCTCCACAGAAGCCACTGAACGACTCATTTGCATCAGACTCATTGAGCTGCTCTGAGTGGAGCCTAACCCTAACCCTAACCCTAACCCTATCAGACTCATTGAGCTGCTCTGAGTGGAGCCTAACCCTAACCCTAACCCTAACCCTATCAGACTCATTGAGCTGCTCTGAGTGGAGCCTAACCCTAACCCTAACCCTATCAGACTCATTGAGCTGCTCTGAGTGGAGCCTAACCCTAACCCTATCAGACTCATTGAGCTACTCTGAGTGGAGCCTAACCCTAACCCTAACCCTATCAGACTCATTGAGCTGCTCTGAGTGGAGCCTAACCCTAACCCTATCAGACTCATTGAGCTGCTCTGAGTGGAGCCTAACCCTAACCCTAACCCTAACCCTATCAGACTCATTGAGCTGCTCTGAGTGGAGCCTAACCCTAACCCTAACCCTATCAGACTCATTGAGCTGCTCTGAGTGGAGCCTAACCCTAACCCTAACCCTATCAGACTCATTGAGCTGCTCTGAGTGGAGCCTAACCCTAACCCTAACCCTAACCCTATCAGACTCATTGAGCTGCTCTGAGTGGAGCCTAACCCTAACCCTAACCCTAACCCTATCAGACTCATTGAGCTGCTCTGAGTGGAGTCTAACCCTAACCCTAACCCCATCAGACTCATTGAGCTGCTCTGAGTGGAGCCTAACCCTAACCCTATCAGACTCATTGAGCTGCTCTGAGTGGAGCCTAACCCTAACCCTAACCCTAACCCTATCAGACTCATTGAGCTGCTCTGAGTGGAGCCTAACCCTAACCCTAACCCTATCAGACTCATTGAGCTGCTCTGAGTGGAGCCTAACCCTAACCCTATTCCGGTGCTGCCAGCGATCCATGAGCAATAGCCCCTTTGTTAAAGTCGCTCATCACTTGGGTGTCTTGACATTTCTTCAAACTCCCGGCCGTGGTTTACCTCGAGCGCAGTGGGCAGGGAATGGTACTTCTTCTCGTCCTCATCCTCTGAGCTGTCCGTGTCGTCGAAGTTCAGCAGAGACTGGTCGTTGTCCTGGAGGAACCGGTAGAACTCTGGGTCTTTGTTCTTCAACCGGGACAGCTGGTCTTTGTGCTGGTGGGCTTTGCCTTTCTTCTTATCAACACTTCGGAGACACAGTAAAAAGAAAAAAACAATATTGCTGCTATCGTCCATCGCGAAGGGGTTTGACGTGTCAATAATCAATGAAAACTTAAATTCAATGGAGTCAACAAAAGAAGAAGGAGTCTTACTCGTCTGTATCAGTGGTCTTTCCAGCTTCTTTCTTCAGTACACCGTTCTGTTTCGGCTGCTCATCCCCAGAGTCCTCATCGCCCGAGCCTTCATCACCTGAGTCTTCATCGCCCCCAGAATCCAAACCTGTCTGCAGGAACTCATCCACACTGAGGTCCTCCAACTTCCTATACAGGGAACAGATCAGATGTTGTAGTTTTAATGTAACGACAACATAGTTATAAATCAACCTTTGCAGGAACAGAAGCATATAACGGTACTTTTAAACGATTAGGCTATATCCTACAAATACAGTACAACAGCTGGCACGGAATATGTAGGTAACCATGATATAACCTTGTTATAGAACAGTAACATTGACAAGACTAACTATACTAGCGGTATTTAGTCACAAGCAGCGTTCCCTTTGACGATGAAGTCACACAACCAACCAGCTAGCCCGCAAATATAACAAACAAAGATGCTATCTAGCACTGCGTTCATAGACCACACATACGTGATGTGTAGTTTTGATATGATCAAATATTCATAACTCATGGTTCATTCCGTAAAGCTAAATAGTTCAGTGAATAATCTCCTACCTTTTCTGTGTGGCTGCCATGCTGGATGAAAACGTGACTCCCCTGAATCATTACCCACAATGCCTCTGTGCTCAAGGCAAGAGTTGATCTTATGTTTCACGGTCCTTCGTTCTTTCCATATCACGAACCAATGTACAGTACCAAGTATTTGGGGTTTTGAACCTTTTGTCTTATACAAATGTGTGTGTCATATAGTTCTGATGCACAATTATATAATAAAACTGAAACGTAACGGATTTGCACGGATTTAAACAATAAACTATTTGCTGAAAAATAATACAAATGGCGAGCACGGAAAGCAAACATTACACTGTCAGCCCTGCGGACAGAGAAGCGCCAGTGTTTTGATGCGACACGTGACGTTCCTGACTCGCAATTTAATTAAGCTGCAATGACAGGACAGTGGTCTGTCCA
>NC_082382.1:25991299-25996299 GCF_031168955.1 Gadus macrocephalus
CCTATGCCTGCATCCCCCCTCCCCTCTCCTCTCCTCCCCCCTTCCACCCCTATCTCCCTTCCTCCATGGCTCGCCTGAGAGACAGAGTGGAGAGCAAAGATGAAACGAGAGAGAGAGAGAGAGAGAGAGAGAGAGAGAGAGAGAGAGAGAGAGAGAGAGAGAGAGAGAGAGTGAGAGGGAGAGAGAGAGAGAGAGAGAGAGAGAGAGAGAGAGAGAGAGAGAGAGAGGGAGAGAGAGAGAGAGAGAGAGAGAGAGAGAGAGGGAGAGAGAGGGGGAGGGAGAGAGAGAGGGAAATCAATATCACAGATGGATAGGTGGATAACAGGGTCCGGCATGCATCAGTGCTAAGGCAATCCAGAGGAGCCCACACAACTTCCACACGAGGCGGAGACGAGAGAAACAAGGCGCTGGGAGAGGCTAGTGATCAGCCTCCGGAAGCCAATATCACCCTCTATATCCACACACACACACACACACACACACACACACACACACACACACACACACACACAGGCACAGGCACTCACACACACACACACACACACACACACACACACACACACACACACACACACACACACACACACACACACACACACAGGCACTCACACACACACACACACACACACACACACACACACACACACACACACACACACACACACACACACACACACAAGCATACAAAGTTACTAACACACACAAAGAAACACACAGTAACTAACACACAGGCACACACACACACACACACACTGACACCCACATACGGGCATGAACACACACCTCACAAACATGCACACAAGGGCATGCTGTGAAACACATAAACCAACCCAAATGTGCTCATTAGCAAATACACCCACAACCACAAACCCACTCCCTGGGCCCGCTCAGCCAATCAGCCAAACAATACGATCAGTGAGTTACCAGGTACCCTGGGAGGAGCGTAGAGGAGCAGGGCTGGAGAAGGAGAGCCAGCCGGGTTTGGAAACACCCAGAATGTGATGATGATGTGAGGGAGGGGATCGATTGACATGGCAGCCTCCATGGTCCGGGTTATTGGAGATGGCAGGCTGGCTGAAGGCATCCTCCACCTTCATCTCCCCGCTTTGAAATATCCCCCGTCCCCAGTGAGGGCGCTCTCACACAAAACAGGTTTTACATTTGTTATCCATTCGAGTTTTTCTACTTTTGAATTTTAAAGTTGCAACTGTGTACTTTTGTTAAGCCTCTAGTATAGCTTAAGCACAGTGTGTGTATGTATTGTTTACCATGCCGTAATACACCGCAGCACACCTCCTGTACCACGCCACGGTCCTCGTGCACTGCGAGTACGGCCTCCTACTGTACCTGATTTAGTACCATTAAGGAATTCCCCTTGAGTTCAACTCTTCAGTTTCCTTTCCCCTCTGCGTGTTATCCTCTCCACATGTGGCAGACGTTTGTCTGAGTTATGGCTACAGGGAGATTGCTCCATATTCATTGCCAAGATTCACAATTGTGCGCGAGAAGAAAGTTTATAAAACTTTTCACACATTATCACATTTTCACTTTCTCCCCACATCATGTGTGGACGCGCTCGCACGTGAAGGTGCCACATTAGTCCTCCTCGAGAACATGAACCACAGCAGCGTCGGGCTGAAGCTCTGCTCCTGTGAGGAGACGGAGCCCTGAGGAGGTCCTCCTGTGGTTCAGGAGGTCCTCCGGTGGTTCAGGAGGTCCTCCAGTGGTTCAGGAGGTCCTGGTTCAGGAGGTCCTCCTGTGGTTCAGGAGGTCCTGGTCCAGGAGGTCCTCCAGTGGTTCAGGAGGTCCTCCTGTGGTTCAGGAGGTCCTCCGGTGGTTCAGGAGGTCCTCCTGTGGTTCAGGAGGTCCTGGTTCAGGAGGTCCTCTGGTGGTTCAGGAGGTCCTCCTGTGGTTCAGGAGGTCCTCTGGTGGTTCAGGAGGTCCTCCAGTGGTTCAGGAGGTCCTGGTTCAGGAGGTCCTCCTGTGGTTCAGGAGGTCCTGGTCCAGGAGGTCCTCCAGTGGTTCAGGAGGTCCTCCGGTGGTTCAGGAGGTCCTCCTGTGGTTCAGGAGGTCCTGGTTCAGGAGGTCCTCTGGTGGTTCAGGAGGTCCTCCTGTGGTTCAGGAGATCCTCCAGTGATTCAGGAGGTCCTCCAGTGATTCAGGAGGTCCTGGTCCAGGAGGTCCTCCAGTGGTTCAGGAGGTCCTGGTCCAGGAGGTCCTCCTGTGGTTCAGGAGGTCCTCCGGTGGTTCAGGAGGTCCTGGTTCAGGAGGTCCTCTGGTGGTTCAGGAGGTCCTCCTGTGGTTCAGGAGGTCCTCCAGTGATTCAGGAGGTCCTGGTCCAGGAGGTCCTCCAGTGGTTCAGGAGGTCCTCCTGTGGTTCAGGAGGTCCTCCTGTGGTTCAGGAGGTCCTGGTTCAGGAGGTCCTCTGGTGGTTCAGGAGGTCCTCTGGTGGTTCAGGAGGTCCTCCTGTGGTTCAGGAGGTCCTGGTCCAGGAGGTCCTCCAGTGGTTCAGGAGGTCCTCCTGTGGTTCAGGAGGTCCTCTGGTGGTTCAGGAGGTCCTCCTGTGGTTCAGGAGGTCCTGGTTGAGGAGGTCCTGGTTCAGGGGGTCCTCCGGTGGTTCAGGAGGTCCTCTGGTGGTTCAGGTCCTCCTCATTCCATCAGGAACCCTTCACAATGTTTCCCTTGGTTTCAATGTTTCTCTCCCATGTTTTGGATTGATGAGAGGGTGGGTAGGAGGGGGGCTTACAGGCCTATCGGTTGATGAGAGGGTGGGTAGGAGGTGGGCTTACAGGCCTATCGTTTGATGAGAGGGTGGGTAGGAGGTGGGCTTACAGGCCTATCGGTTGATGAGAGGGTGGGTAGGAGGTGGTCTTACAGGTCTATCGGTTGATGAGAGGGTGGGTAGGAGGTGGGCTTACAGGCCTATCGGTTGATGAGAGGGTGGGTAGGAGGTGGGCTTACAGGCCTATCGGTTGATGAGAGGGTGGGTAGGAGGTGGTCTTACAGGTCTATCGGTTGATGAGAGGGTGGGTAGGAGGTGGGCTTACAGGCCTATCGGTTGATGAGAGGGTGGGTAGGAGGTGGGCTTACAGGCCTATCGGTTGATAAGAGGGTGGGTAGGAGGGGGGCTTACAGGTCTATCGGTTGATGAGAGGGTGGGTAGGAGGTGGTCTTACAGGCCTATCGGTTGATGAGAGGGTGGGTAGGAGGTGGGCTTACAGGCCTATCGAATAAGGCCTACTGCTCTCATGAAGACATACTGAAGCAACAGCATCATGTTTTTTATTTTTGATATTATTTAGAAATTGTGATTCGGGGAGCAATTGGTGATACATCTTAGAGCTAGCTCACTTATTACAGGTAAAGTTGTAATGATATTTAACAAGCAGGTGTCAAATGATATTTGTGTATTAAGCTAGTTTTCGACTGGGGAGATAGCTAAACATTTACCATCAATGATAAAGCTCGGGCTAGGCTCACTATCAAAGTTGAGCTATAATGGTTGAGTAAGAGGATCTCGATGTCTAAACCGACTTTTGTTAAACGTCAGGTTACCCACTTTCATAAAATACTGACATTAGCATTGGGGTTTGTTCTGACTAATAAACTGTACCTTAATACACTTTAAATAATTAAAATGAATTATATATTTTTTTTAATGGCCATTCAGCAATGAATACAATATGTATTTATTTTCATTTATTTTTCCTTAGAATAATTTTTTATGAAGATATTGATTCAACTGCAAAGTATATTGCGTAAATTGGCATATTTAATGTTTGCATTGACATTGAATTAATGTAAGTGTTTAAATTTAATTCTTAAAGCTTTCCGTAACCATAATAAGGTTTGTCACATCTCATCCGTGTGGTAGGCCTACATGTTGCACCACTTGAAAGAGATGGGAGATAATTCTTTAATTGAATTGTCCACATAACAAACATTTGATATATCTATATTGATCCATATTTGAAGTTTAATATAGACCTATAACTAAAGATAAGGTTTTCAATAATGTATTTAAAGGGCACTCCTAAACGCCATTTTTAATACAGCGTAACAAATAGCTTTATTACTCGATAACTGTCCGGCAGCAACTCTACTAAACCATTGTCTGAGCTGATGGGGTACAGCTCGAGTGCCATCTAACGCCTCGGTTTCTCGTGGCTCACTGCACCAGAGGAACATGTTTGACCCTACTGCCATCTTGTGGAGAGGTACGGAAAACCTAACCCTAGTACCATACCCTAGAACCGAAAACCAAACCCTAAACCTGACCTTAGTAGGGAACCCTAACCCTTTAACCAAACCCTAAACCCTAACCTTTAAACCAAACCCTAACCCTTAAACCAAACCCTAAACCCTAACCCTTAAACCAAACCCTAAACCCTAACCTTTAAACCAAACCCTAAACCCTAACCCTTAAACCAACCCCTAAACCCTAACCTTTAAACCAAACCCTAAACCCTAACCCTTAAACCAAACCATAAACCTTGACGCCTCGTTTCCACATACGTATGTTTTTCGTATCCGTGCTTCCGTAAATTTACGGAAGGGGGCGCTAGTGTTTTACGTACGGACATGAATTTATTTACGAGCCAAAAAGATTGGGGAACGTATGATAATGGCCGTTTTTAGGAGACCGGTACTTTGGAACATGAGGATCGAAATATACAGAGATAAAAACAAAACCAACCAGGCTTGGAAAGAGATCGGCGAGGAGTTTGGCCTGCCAGGTACTTACATGTTTTGTGAAAAACATAAAAACTTTCATACGGTATCTCCGTAAAACGACGGCGAAAGTTAAATTTTTTGAACGTGTATTACGGACATACCGGACAGAAATTTTACGGAGGGGAGGAGTCTCGGAGGAAAAACGGACATTACGGAGAATCACATAGGAATGAATGGACTTTCGGTCGGAGACGGTTGGATCGCATACGAGAATGTACGAATGTGGAAACGAGGCGTCCTCCCCTCCGTAAAATTTCTGTCCGGTA
>NC_082382.1:25998799-26003799 GCF_031168955.1 Gadus macrocephalus
GGTTCCATCGGGTATAGTGACATCTATAATCAGCCTGGTCTCAATAATCACAAATGTACAAATGAGTTTATTGCAATTCTATGATGGCAGTAAAAGAGCCCCTTTAAAAAAACGATATACCAATAATGTAATAAAAATGTTGCAAAAGAAAAGCTTGCACAGTTTTTAGGGAATTTTCAAAAAATCTATAATAATTCATGTAGCTTGATAGGTAGAGCATATCATTAACGCCTAAAAGGTTCTGAGTTTGATTCCCTCTTTCCATCTAAATGCTAAATTGATAGTCCTTATTAATTTAAAACTTGCCAATCTCATCGGTTCCCCAAATCTCTAATTCTTGGGTTAAGGTCGTTAGATTGATTAGATCAACGACTCCGGTTGTTAAATGCATCGGATTCAGGTTGTTAAATTATACTCATCATATTGGTCTCAATAATTACAAAGGTAGCCTGTTTCAATGAATCTGCTTTCAACTGTTGTAAAATTCATAGATAATTATTAAAAACGTGTGTGTTGAAACGTTTAAAGGATCCGATTGCAAAAAAATAAATAACAAAATGAAAATTAAACTTAAGGTTACGGCCAAAACACACATCGTGCCGATTCTGGAGAAACGTCAATGCAATTGTTGTTTCTGATTGGCTCAAATTGAGTGACGTCACTAATCTAAGCCAATCACAAACAGCAAGTCTTTAATGGCTTATTTACCTGGGAATACATTGGAAATGCTCATCATTTTTGGCATCACATTTTTTTAAAGAGAATACGCAAAAGATTATAAAAATTATTTAAATAAATTCTTTAATCTTTACACACATTTTTAATGATCTGAATACTCACTTCGGTTATTTCCACCACTTAGTGTCCAAACGAATTTCTGTATTCTAGGGTAGATATATCTACATGAAAATTCAAATTATCAGCAAATGTTTTTTCATTGCTCGGCGTTGTGTATAATATATGTACTATTCTGCTAATATTTCACCTCGGAGTTGCCATACGTGTTAATAATTTCATCTTGATTATGTAAGTATTCCTTTTTTTTTTTTTCAGACACAATACACGTAGACACATAAATGGGAAACAGGGACATGACCAGAAGGAGTATATAAAATCAAATAAATAAATAAATATATATATGTATATATAGACAAATACAGCTCTTAAGTGAATAGACAGACATATATATTCATACATACCTACATACACGCACACACATACACACATGAAGCATTGTTAGCTGGATTATAATAATTATGGTATTAAACATATTCATCGCAGTAGTAATAATGTTAATAATTGGAACAGTTATACTTTTTAAAAAGCAGAATAATGGAATCTCGTGAAGATTCCTGGGTAAGTCTTTCAGTCGCCGTGCCAACCTTATTAGTTCCACTTCATTCTTCACTCACATCCAACCCTCGTCTATTGCATGCTTAGATATATAGTTTAAAGTGTCAACATAGCGGTTAGGACAGGACTTATTGTTATCCAATTACGCATCCTTTTTTTTGGCAGGGTATGAAGGTGTTCTGAAGCAGACAGTATGGATGGAGGGGGGAGGGGGGGCAACATTAAAGCAGATCCATTGATTATCCGTCGTACTAAAGTCCTTCAGAGTAACACTCGGAGTAATGCTCTCCCCTCACCCTCCTTCCCCCCTCCCCCACTTCTCCCACCATTGTCTGGTTCACGTCCCACCGCAGACTGGGAGCGGGGGAGGGGGTCGCGGTGAACGCCGTTTTGAGCCCGGGTTCAGCGCTGGAGTTACAACCACGTCTCAGCGCTGGGGGGGCGGGGGCGGGCGGCGTTGGGGGCGTGGCGGGCGGCGGCCGCGGCCTCGGCGCTGCCGTTGTTGTTGTTGCAGTTGAGGACGGCGGGCAGGCTCTGCTGGCGGGTGGTGGGCCGAGAGCTGCGGCGGGGGCGGGGGGGAGGCTGGGGCCGGGGCGAGGTCGGGGTGAGCGCGGGGTCGGGGGAGGAGCCGACGGGGTTTCTGCTGGAAGAGCTGGCCGAGTCTTCGTCCGTCTCGTCGATCGAGTGAATGCTGCGGACCGATTCGTTGGGGAGACATTCGGGGGGTTGCATGAAGTCGTGGATCGAGTTCCTGGATTGGGGCTTCCTGACGTCATTATACTGCGAGCTGCGGAACGCTTTCACCACTCGCATCTGTTGGTGTGGGGCGATGGTGAGACACAAGGAGGGGGTCGATGAGCGGGTGGACTGAGGGAAGGGATTGAAACCTGTTTAAAACAGGCTAGGCTGCTCTTGGAATAGCATGTCATGATTAAAGCTTAATTATAGCTTTAAGTGAGATGTTATTTTTACTTTCCTTATTGTAGAAAAAAAGGTTAACAATTACCCCATTTTTATGAAGAGCTGTTTTGTTTTTACTGTGCATGACTACTTTAAACCTGTAGATGGCAGAGAAACCCCCAAAGCAGCCTAGCATGTAGAGCTTCTTTAAACAGTCAAAAAGCATTCATATTAAGAACTCATTCAGAAATAAAATGTCTTATCTCTTTTCCCTCAACATTTCAAACAATTTCTATTCACTAAGGCTTTCTAAATGAATATGAAAACTATACCAATAATACTCGTAAACTACACTACACTACACTACACCATACTACACTACACCATACTACACTACACCATACTACACTACACCATACTACACTACACCATACTACACTACACCATACTACACTACACCATACTACACCATACTACACTACACCATACTACACTACACCATACTACACTACACCATACTACACTACACCATACTACACTACACCATACTATACTACACCATACTACACTACACCATACTACACCACACCATACTACACCATACTATACTACACCATACTACACTACACCATACTACACTACACCATACTACACTACACCATACTATACTACACCATACTACACTACACCATACTACACCATACTACACTACACCATACTACACTACACCATACTATACTACACCATACTACACCACACCATACTACACTACACCATACTACACTACACCATACTACACTACACCATACTACACCATACTACACTACACCATACTACACTACACCATACTACACTACACCATACTACACTACACCATACTACACTACACCATACTATACTACACCATACTACACTACACCATACTACACCATACTACACTACACCATACTACACTACACCATACTACACCATACTACACCATACTACACTACACCATACTACACTACACCATACTATACTACACCATACTACACTACACCATACTACACCATACTACACTACACCATACTACACTACACCATACTACACTACACCATACTACACTACACCATACTACACTACACCATACTACACTACACCATACTACACTACACCATACTACACTACACTATACTACACTACACCATACTACATTACACCATACTACACTACACCATACTACACTACACCATACTACACCATACTACACTACACCATACTACACTACACCATACTACACTACACCATACTACACTACACCATACTATACTACACCATACTATACTACACCATACTACACTACACCATACTACACTACACCATACTACACTACACCATACTACACTACACCATACTACACTACACCATACTACACCATACTACACTACACCATACTATACTACACCATACTACACTACAAGGGCTGTTGAGGAGTCTGAGAGGACACCAATAGAGACAATGGAGCAGACTGGAGGACACTGACCAGTTATCTGAGTGGTGACCAGAACAGCTGGAACACACAGAGAGCGGACACAGGACAGCACTCAGAGACAGAGTCACAGGGCAACAACAGGACAACAACAACAACAACAACATCAACAACAACAACAAGACAACGGTGGGCATGCAGCGGCAGCCAGGGAGCTGCCACCATGCTGTAACAGAGAGACGGCGAGGCACCAGGCCCCACTGGGAGGGCCCCACTGGGAGGGCCCACTGGGAGGGCCCCACTGGGAGGGCCCACTGGGAGGGCCCACTGGGAGGGCCCCACCGGGAGGGCCCACTGGGAGGGCCCCAGGCCCCACTGGGAGGGCCCCAGGTACACTGGGAGGGCCCACTGGGAGGGCCCCAGGCCCCACTGGGAGGGCCCACTGGGAGGGAGGGTTAACCCTAACCCTAACCCTAACCTAGCCTCCTGTTAGGGTTAGGGTTAACCCTAACCCTAACCCTAACAGGAGGCTAAGTGTGCTAATTCACGGCAACATGTCGCAGGCAGCACAAGATGAGCAAACAGGTTTGTCTTTTTGTTTTGTTTGACAGCAGGCATCTGATTGAGCTGGCTGAGAACATGAACCAATGTCGTGTTCTTAAATGGATGAATTGGTTATTAGTCAACCAGAAGTTAACAGGCCACATGCAGGATGAGCCTCTGCTTGTTTTTCCAAAGAGCCCGATCACTTTCTCACATCATTAAAGGGACAGTAAGTGATCACCAAAGCCGAGATGCATCACCCTCCACCATCTCCAAACAGTGAACATTGGGGTATAGTGTCCACCACGTGATGTCATTTAGTTAGGCTGTAATGTATTATTTTGATGTAATGTGATTCTGGTTGTTGTTTCTGTGATAGCGAAGCTAGATGGAAAAACGTGTAATGGCTGCATCGTCATTGGACAGCGAGTCTCTCCAGAGCCCGCCTCCAGGGTGACAGCATCATGCCTGTAGGACAGCTGATGTGCAGACTAACATGACCAACATAACATAACATGACCAACACAACATAACATGACCAACACAACATAACATGACTGGGAGGACCCAATGAAGGTTATTTCAACGTTTTGTTCCCTCCGTCCCATCTAATGTGAACCAGTTAAACTACACACTGAATCGTCAATTTGTATTTAGTTTAAAAAAATCTTCTTAGGAGGAATAACTTGATCTTTTACCGTACACCTCCACCTCTTCACCAATCACAGACAAGCTG
>NC_082382.1:26008799-26022915 GCF_031168955.1 Gadus macrocephalus
CGTGGGGGGGGGGCAGGGGGACCCCAGCCCCCCAGGGTGATGGGGCAGAAGATGGGGGTGACCTCACCTGCACCACGAAGGTGCCCAGGACGATGGAGCAGAAGATGGGGTTGGCGAAGATGCCGTCGAACACGTTCCTCTCTCCGTGGATCTTGCGGGCGTTGATCTCGTTGAAGAGCTGCATGAGCACGAAGGTGTTGAAGATGACGGTGTAGTGTTCGGACGGGGCCGAGTGAAGCGGGGCGTTGCGGCCGCTGTCGATGTTGAAGATCTTCTCGCCTGTGGAGATGCGTTCATGTCAGGTTAATGTCGGTCGCTAAGGGGACTCTTCCTCCAGGCTGTTCTGTTCATTATGTCCTTTGGATGCACTGATGTACGAATTAGGCTACAGAGGTACTCTGGCTGATATCGGCCGAACTGTTAAATATCAGTGTTTGTGAATTGCATGAAATGGTCAATACAAGTTTTGACGCTTAAAAAAACAAGGTCTTTATGCGTTTAAATGCAAATTCGATCACGGTTGAATGACACAACGAAATAAAATAAATGAAAATCATGTCATTCTTGTCCTCAAAAGGTTCTGCGCTCGAACCCTGACCAGTCTACCAATCCCTGAGCAAGAGGACTTACCCCTACCTGCTCCTTAATGCATCCGTAAGTAACGTCGGATAAAAGTGTTAAACTGTGTAATGGGTCCCCAGCCACACACCCACCTGCGAACAGCAGGGTGAAGATGATGACCAGCTGGTAGGCGCTGTGGCCCAGAATGTTCTTCAGCATGGTTCTGGAGATCAGGGGGTTGTTGCGTCCGTAGGGCTTCCTCAGCAGCAGGGACTCTGTGGGTGGCTCCGTGGCCAGGGCCAGCGAGGCGAAGGTGTCCATGATGAGGTTGACCCACAGCATCTGCACCGCCTTCAGCGGGGAGTCCTGGGGGAGAGACAGACCTTATTGGAAGGACCCAAGGGCAGGGGCGTGTGAAGGCCCCCTCGAGCAGGGGTCCTCCCCGCCATGCCCCATGAGGGTCGGTGATAGGTATCATAGGCTGTCTGAAGGTCACCTGGGTGATAGGTATCATAACGTGTCTGAAGGTCACCTGGGTGATAGGTATCATAACGTGTCTGAAGGTCACCTGGGTGATAGGTATCATAGCGTGTCTGAAGGTCACCTGGGTGATAGGGATCATAACGTGTCTGAAGGTCACCTGGGTGATGCAGGCCCCGCAGAAGGCCACGATGACGGCCACGATGTTGACGGTGAGCTGGAACTGCAGGAACTTGGAGATGCTGTCGTAGACGTTCCTGCCCCACATCACCGCCTTCACGATGCTGGAGAAGTTGTCGTCTGTCAGGATGATGTCAGAGGCCTCCTTTGCCACGTCGGTGCCAGCGATGCCCTGAGCAGCACACAGGATGGAGCCGTATTCAGAGCAGGCTGTCAGTGTTTACAGGATGGAGCCGTATCAGGGCAGGCTGTCAGTGTTTACAGGATGGGGCCGTATTCAGAGCAGGCTGTCAGTGTTTACAGGATGGAGCCGTATCAGGGCAGGCTGACAGTGTTTACAGGATGGGGCCGTATTCAGAGCAGGCTGTCAGTGTTTACAGGATGGAGCCGTATCAGGGCAGGCTGACAGTGTTTACAGGATGGAGCCGTATCAGGGCAGGCTGTCAGTGTTTCCAGGATGGAGCCGTATCAGGGCAGGCTGACAGTGTTTACAGGATGGAGCCGTATCAGGGCAGGCTGACAGTGTTTACAGGATGGAGCCGTATCAGGGCAGGCTGACAGTGTTTACAGGATGGAGCCGTATCAGGGCAGGCTGACAGTGTTTACAGGATGGAGCCGTATCAGGGCAGGCTGACAGTGTTTACAGGATGGAGCCGTATCAGGGCAGGCTGACAGTGTTTACAGGATGGAGCCGTATCAGGGCAGGCTGACAGTGTTTACAGGATGGAGCCGTATCAGGGCAGGCTGACAGTGTTTACAGGATGGAGCCGTATTCAGAGAAGGCTGACAGTGTTTTACAGAATGAAAAGTTAAAGGACAATGTGCAATTATTGTAAAACAGTGTAGATATCATCTATTTATTATTTTATGTGTACATTGCACTACTGCCTTGTACTTTGTATTCTTACTGTTTTTATGAGGTGTTTATACTACAATTTCGTTGTAAACTGTGCAATGCCAAATAAAAGGATTCTGTATTCTGATTCTGAAAGGGCAAACTGAGCAGACAGAACAAATAAATAGCGGTCAATTGTGTTGTAATTGTCAGCCGGCAGTTAAAAGAAACTGCTTGAAATCAGGTCAAAATAAGCTTTGTGCCATAAATCCAGCAAACGAGGAATAAAAGCGTCTCCTGTCACTTGCCTCGTCTATTTATAGTATGAACTCCTATGAACCCCTGCGTTCTGACGCGCTTAGAGTTAGCCTGGTCTCACCATGGCGAAGCCCACGTCGGCCTTCTTCAGGGCGGGCCCGTCGTTGGTGCCGTCCCCGGTCACGGCCACCACCTGCCGCTGCTCCAGCGCCGTGCTCTCTATGATACCTGGGAGGGGGGGCACACACGGGGTCAGGGCTGGGGTTAGGGTTAGGGTCAGGGTCACGTGCTCTCTATGATACCTGGGAGGGGAGGCACACACACAGGGTCAGGGTAAGGGTCAGGGCTGGGGTTAGGGTCAGGGTTAGGGTCAGGGTCAGGGCTGGGGTTAGGGTCAGGGTTAGGGTCAGGGTCAGGGCTGGGGTTACGGTTACGGTTAGGGTCAGGGTTAGGGTCAGGGTCAGGGTTAGGGTCAGCCCTGGCCCCAGCCATGAGCCCTGACCCCCAGCCCTGAGAGCAGAGCCTAAACGTTAGTACAGTCTTTATGATCTCAATCAAATAGAAGTTGTGATGAAAGAACTTTCAGACAAACCATAAGACTTCCATTTTGCCGGGTAGTAAGAAGTACAATATTATTATGGATTACTATTTTGTTATAATATGTTAGTATTTTGTGAACATGGTGTTCTTTGTATCTTTCTGTTCATCCCACACGGCCTAGTATCAGTGCCGGACCAGTCCCAGTATCAGTGCTGGACCAGTCCCAGTATCAGTGCCGGACCAGTCCCAGTATCAGTGCCGGACCAGTCCCAGTATCAGTGCTGGACCAGTCCCAGTATCAGTACCGGACCAGTCCCAGTATCAGTACCAGACCAGTCCCAGTATCAGTGCTGGACCAGTCCCAGTATCAGTGCCGGACCAGTCCCAGTATCAGTGCTGGACCAGTCCCAGTATCAGTACCGGACCAGTCCCAGTATCAGTACCAGACCAGTCCCAGTATCAGTGCCGGACCAGTCCCAGTATCAGTGCTGGACCAGTCCCAGTATCAGTACCGGACCAGTCCCAGTATCAGTACCGGACCAGTCCCAGTATCAGTACCGGACCAGTCCCAGTATCCAAGTACCTTTCACCAGGATGTATTTGTCGGAGGGCGAGGAACGTGCCAGGACCCGCAGTTTGGGCCAGATCTTGTCGATGCGCTCCTGCTCGATCTGTTGGATCACGGAGAGGCTTGTTAGCGACCTTCAAACCGTCTCCAGGGGTCGTTGAGATGCGAGCCGCGCTGACTCCACCTACCTCGCCCTTCTCGTTCCTGATTCGCCGGTTGAAGTCCTTGCCCTCCATGCACAGGAAGTCGTCACCCGGTTGGATGATGCCGCACTTGCCGGCGATGGCGCGCGCCGTGTTGATGTTGTCGCCGGTAACCATGCGCACGGTGATCCCAGCGCGCTGGCACATCTTGATGGCATCCGGGACCTGGAGGAGGAAGAGGAGGAAGACGAGGACGAGGAGGAGAGGATTGTCATCAGTTGCCATGGTGAAATACGACTCTAGCTTATATATTTAGTGTTTGGTGTTTCTAAGATAAGATCAGATGTACTTTATGAAACCAGTGCAGAACGTACAGGACAGTGATAAAGACAAGTACAACATTTAAATAAGAATGAAAACTACAAATAGATACACACATAGAACAGCAGCAAAAATACAGCTGCATCTACACTTGAAAGTCAAACGTTTTTTACTTCTCACTTCTGTGGCACAGCTAAGAGATTGCACAGAGCTGCATCTAGGAGAGTATTATGCATCTAGGTTAATTTGCCTAGCTTTGTGCTATTGCCTTAAGCCATACAGGGAAGATTTTAATTGGACTTTGGAGTGAAATTATGCACTTGCGCTATGTTAATGGTGAAAGTATGAGGCAACAATTATTCTCAAAAATTGCTCAAAGGATGGAACATAGGCAATACTAGAATACTGCTTAGAAAATACTTCAATGCTTACTGGAAAGTATCCCATCTTTCAATAACTAAAGTATGATGATGATGTCAATTCAATACCAAAAGAAGCCACAAAAGAGCCAGAAAAATTGATAAATATCACTTGCAGTTTAACTTCTTGAAACAACAATGACAATACTTAAATATGGCTGAAATTTAACAGAATATAGACCCATAAGATATATAGAAAATGTAAAGTTGAATAATCCCAGATGGGAAATTAGAGTGTCACAGAAAGTACAGATAGTAAAAATAATCTAACCAAAGAATAGCCAGAAAAACTCATACATTCACCCTCTGCATTCATGTGTTCATGCCACCATGTGTTCATGGTCTCATGTGTCCATGGTGTCATGAACACATGAGACCATGAACACATTAGACCGTGAGACCATGAACACATGGTCTCATGAACACATGAGACCATGAACACATGAGAACATGAACACATGGTCCAATGAACACATGAGACCATGAACACATGAGAACATGAACACATGGTCCCATGAACACATGAGACCATGAGACCATAAACACATGGTCCCATGAACGCATGAGACCATGAACACATGAGACCATGAACACATGAGACCATGGTCCCATGAACACATGAGACCATGAACACATGAGACCATGAACATATGGTCCCATGAATACATGAGACCATGAACACATGAGACCATGAGACCATGAACACATGGTCCCATGAACACATGAGACCATGAGACCATGAACACATGAGACCATGAACACATGGTCCCATGAACACATGCTCCAATGAACACATGAGACCATGAACACATGAGACCATGAACATATGGTCCCATGAACACATGAGACCATGAACACATGAGACCATGAACACATGGTCCCATGAACACATGCGACCATGGTCCCATGAACACATGAGACCATGAGACCATGAACACATGAGACCATGAACACATGCGACCATGAGACCATGAACACATGAGACCATGAGACCATGAACACACGAGACCATGAGACCATGAACACACGAGACCATGAGACCATAAACACATGAGACCATGAGACCATGAACACATGAGACCATGAACACACGAGACCATGAGACCATGAACACACGAGACCATGAGCAGACTCATCGTCCCGGCCGTCGGACCTCGGGGCGGACGGGGTCCTCGATGCCGACCACACCGATGCAGGATAGGTTGGTCAGGATGTCGGCCTCGTCCTCCCAGTCGGGCTCGGGGGTCGCGGGGAGGTCGCGGAACGCCACGCAGATGGTCCGCAGGCCCTCGCACGCCATCGGCTCGATCACCTTCTTCACCATCTTATCCCGGTCGGCGCGCTTGAAGTTCCTCAGCTCCCCGGCGGCGTCCATGATTGTGGAGCACCTGGGAGGCACACACACACACAAACACACACACACACACACACACACACACACACACACACACACACACACACACACACACACACACACACACACAAACACAGGGCTTAGCCTTGCAGTTAGCATTTTTTCCTACCAAAACCCAAGAAGAAAAAGTAATATTTTAACCCGCACAATATTATTTTGTGGTTGAATGTTGTTGCGTTTCAAATCTTATTTCTACTAATTTAAAGTATCCATCTTATCATTATCATTGATGTTATACAAACGCCTCTGTTGGTAGACAGTACGGTCCTGCATTAGAGGAGGTCAGGACCACATTTCTAGGACGTCCAAGTTCTTAGTCGTTTGAAAGGTTGATTACACTCAGATACGACTAAACCTACCACAACATAGGAATCAAGGTTGACGCCCATAGTAACCCATCGATAACATCCCATAATGTAACAGGCTTGTGGAGCACTGACTTCTTGAGCAGGATCTCGGAGGCGCCCTTGCTGTACAGGCGGAAGGAGCGGTCGGGAAGCTGCACCACCGTGCTCATGGACTTGCGGACGGAGTTGAAGGTGAACACCTTGTAGAGCTTCTCCTCGGGGATCTGCTCCCGGATGGGGACGTAGTCGCGCTTCAGGCTGAGCACCAGCCCCAGCAGGGCACACTCCGTCTTGTTGCCCACCTGCTTGGGCAGCCCCCCCTCCTGATCTGGGGGCTGGGTGGGCGAGACGCAGGTTGGTGTAATGTAGCGTGTTGGTGTAGTGGTAGCGTGTTGGTGTAATGGTAGCGTGTTGGTGTAATGGTAGCGTGTTGGTGTAGTGGTAGCGTGTTGGTGTAGTGGTAGCGTGTTGGTGTAGTGGTAGCGTGTTGGTGTAGTGGTAGCGTGTTGGTGTAGTGGTAGCGTGTTGGTGTAATGGTAGCGTGTTGGTGTAGTGGTAGCGTGTTGGTGTAGTGGTAGCGTGTTGGTGTAGTGGTAGCGTGTTGGTGTAATGGTAGCGTGTTGGTGTAATGGTAGCGTGTTGGTGTAGTGGTAGCGTGTTGGTGTAATGGTAGCGTGTTGGTGTAATGGTAGCGTGTTGGTGTAATGGTAGCGTGTTGGTGTAATGGTAGCGTGTTGGTGTAATGGTAGCGTGTTGGTGTAGTGGTAGCGTGTTGGTGTAATGGTAGCGTGTTGGTGTAATGGTAGCGTGTTGGTGTAGTGGTAGCGTGTTGGTGTAGTGGTAGTGTTGGTGTAATGGTAGCGTGTTGGTGTAGTGGTAGCGTGTTGGTGTAATGGTAGCGTGTTGGTGTAATGGTAGCGTGTTGGTGTAATGGTAGCGTGTTGGTGTAATGGTAGCGTGTTGGTGTAGTGGTAGCGTGTTGGTGTAATGGTAGCATGTTGGTGTAATGGTAGCGTGTTGGTGTAATGGTAGCGTGTTGGTGTAATGGTAGCGTGTTGGTGTAATGGTAGCGTGTTGGTGTAATGGTAGCGTGTTGGTGTAGTGGTAGCGTGTTGGTGTAATGGTAGCGTGTTGGTGTAGTGGTATCGTGTTGGTGTAATGGTAGCGTGTTGGTGTAATGGTAGCGTGTTGGTGTAATGGTAGCGTGTTGGTGTAATGGTAGCGTGTTGGTGTAATGGTAGCGTGTTGGTGTAGTGGTAGCGTGTTGGTGTAATGGTAGCGTGTTGGTGTAGTGGTAGCGTGTTGGTGTAATGGTAGCGTGTTGGTGTAATGGTAGCGTGTTGGTGTAATGGTAGCGTGTTGGTGTAATGGTAGCGTGTTGGTGTAATGGTAGCGTGTTGGTGTAGTGGTAGCGTGTTGGTGTAATGGTAGCGTGTTGGTGTAGTGGTAGCGTGTTGGTGTAGTGGTAGCGTGTTGGTGTAATGGTAGCGTGTTGGTGTAATGGTAGCGTGTTGGTGTAGTGGTAGCGTGTTGGTGTAATGGTAGCGTGTTGGTGTAATGGTAGCGTGTTGGTGTAATGGTAGCGTGTTGGTGTAGTGGTAGCGTGTTGGTGTAATGGTAGCGTGTTGGTGTAGTGGTAGCGTGTTGGTGTAATGGTAGCGTGTTGGTGTAGTGGTAGCGTGTTGGTGTAATGGTAGCGTGTTGGTGTAATGGTAGCGTGTTGGTGTAATGGTAGCGTGTTGGTGTAATGGTAGCGTGTTGGTGTAATGGTAGCATGTTGGTGCAATGGTAGCGTGTTGGTGTAATGGTAGCGTGTTGGTGCAATGGTAGCGTGTTGGTGTAGTGGTAGCGTGTTGGTGTAATGGTAGCGTGTTGGTGTAATGGTAGCGTGTTGGTGTAATGGTAGCGTGTTGGTGTAATGGTAGCGTGTTGGTGTAGTGGTAGCGTGTTGGTGTAATGGTAGCGTGTTGGTGTAATGGTAGCGTGTTGGTGTAATGGTAGCGTGTTGGTGTAATGGTAGCGTGTTGGTGCAATGGTAGCGTGTTGGTGTAGTGGTAGCGTGTTGATGTAATGGTAGCGTGTTGGTGTAGTGGTAGCGTGTTGGTGTAATGGTAGCGTGTTGGTGTAGTGGTAGCGTGTTGGTGTAATGGTAGCGTGTTGGTGTAGTGGTAGCGTGTTGGTGTAGTGGTATGTTGTTAGTGTAATGTTATTGTGTTAGTGTAGTGATATTGTGTTAGTGTAATGTTATTGTGTTAGTGTAATGTTAGTGTGTTAGTGTAATGTTAGTGTGTTAGTGTAATGTTAGTGTGTTAGTGTAATGTTTCTGTGTTAGTGTAATGTTTCTGTGTTAGTGTAATGTTAGTGTGTTACTGTAATGTTAGTGTGTTAGTGTAATGTTAGTGTGTTAGTGTAATGTTAGTGTGTTAGTGTAATGTTAGTGTGTTAGTGTAATGTTTCTGTGTTAGTGTAATGTTTCTGTGTTAGTGTAATGTTTCTGTGTTAGTGTAATGTTAGTGTGTTAGTGTAATGTTAGTGTGTTAGTGTAATGTTAGTGTGTTAGTGTAATGTTAGTGTGTTAGTGTAATGTTTCTGTGTTAGTGTAATGTTAGTGCGTTAGTGTAATGTTAGTGTGTTAGTGTAATGTTAGTGTGTTAGTGTAATGTTAGTGTGTTAGTGTAATGTTAGTGTGTTAGTGTAATGTTAGTGTGTTAGTGTAATGTTAGTGTGTTAGTGTAATGTTAGTGTGTTAGTGTAATGTTAGTGTGTTAGTGTAATGTTAGTGTGTTAGTGTAATGTTTCTGTGTTAGTGTAATGTTAGTGTGTTAGTGTAATGTTAGTGTGTTAGTGTAATGTTAGTGTGTTAGTGTAATGTTAGTGTGTTAGTGTAATGTTAGTGTGTTAGTGTAATGTTAGTGTGTTAGTGTAATGTTAGTGTGTTAGTGTAATGTTAGTGTGTTAGTGTAATGTTAGTGTGTTAGTGTAATGTTAGTGTGTTAGTGTAATGTTAGTGTGTTAGTGTAATGTTTCTGTGTTAGTGTAATGTTAGTGTGTTAGTGTAATGTTAGTGTGTTAGTGTAATGTTTCTGTGTTAGTGTAATGTTAGTGCGTTAGTGTAATGTTAGTGTGTTAGTGTAATGTTAGTGTGTTAGTGTAATGTTAGTGTGTTAGTGTAATGTTAGTGTGTTAGTGTAATGTTTCTGTGTTAGTGTAATGTTAGTGTGTTAGTGTAATGTTTCTGTGTTAGTGTAATGTTAGTGTGTTAGTGTAATGTTTCTGTGTTAGTGTAATGTTAGTGTGTTAGTGTAATGTTAGTATGTTAGTGTAATGTTAGTGTGTTAGTGTAATGTTAGTGTGTTAGTGTAATGTTAGTGTGTTAGTGTAATGTTTCTGTGTTAGTGTAATGTTTCTGTGTTAGTGTAATGTTAGTGTGTTAGTGTAATGTTAGTGTGTTAGTGTAATGTTAGTGTGTTAGTGTAATGTTTCTGTGTTAGTGTAATGTTAGTGTGTTAGTGTAATGTTAGTGTGTTAGTGTAATGTTTCTGTGTTAGTGTAATGTTAGTGTGTTAGTGTAATGTTAGTGTGTTAGTGTAATGTTAGTGTGTTAGTGTAATGTTAGTGTGTTAGTGTAATGTTAGTGTGTTAGTGTAATGTTAGTGTGTTAGTGTAATGTTAGTGTGTTAGTGTAATGTTAGTGTGTTAGTGTAATATTAGTCAGGCCTGGACCCCAGCACCCCCCGCCAGGCGGAGGTACCCCCCCAGGTTAGTGTAATGTTAGTGTGGAGATCACATTGTAAACGCGTTCCTTCCCCGCACACGTGCACTAGGGGTGTAACGATACGTGTATTCATATTGAATCTAATCGGTACGGACGACACGGTTCGGTGCATAGATTTAAGGCGGCTGCTTGCTTCAGCGTTGGTGTTACGTTGTTGCGCAAAATTTACTCAAAGCAATTCATGCTCCCTTTTAGGTTGCGCGTGTTGCCAAGCAATTCACCGCCAGAACAGTAGGTGGAGTAATATGTGGAGTAAAGTTTTTCGTTGAAGACGACCTCGAGAATGACGTCTTTGTCTGTGGGAGTCGTTGGTTTGTTTATGTGCCAGATCGTGTTCTCCCCATACACAGTGAATGATGGCACCAGACAGAGGAACAGGGGTGATGAAGTTGTTGATCATTGGGGTTGTATAAATGTGCATATCTCTCTACATTTTAAAACGACATAATGTGTTGGCAGCAAAGTTAACTTCACTTCACGTTAATGCTTTTGTATATGAGCCTGCCGGCCGGGTTCCATTCTATCAAACCACCCACCCTCCTTCCTCCTACGGCAGCGTTTCTCAAATTGAACCATGAAAAGGAGATTTTCCTGGTATTGGTCGAAGACTACCTAAGTGAAGCCTATATGGTGTATTTGTGTGTGGGCGTCGTCGTCGGCTGTTTATAAACCGCCTCCCAATCATGTTCTACCCATTCAGTGAACTATGGCAGAGCGGACAATCCTATCCCAAGGACAGTTGAGGGCGTTGGAGGTGCTACTCATTGAGGAGCAGCTTCTTATCTTGAGGCACCAGCAGAAGAGAAGACGGAGGCGGAGGTGGTCTGTACGGCCACTAAATCAACCAAGACATATTTGTCCCGTATGCTTTTCCACTTGTTGACACACACTCCGACCGGCATGCCCATGTTGGATGCTATCTCATCCCACGAATTCGAGCACTTCTGTGTGTCTTTGTAGCCCACCAGCGATGGGTTGTACAAGTGCTCGTATTGACGCACTGCCTCGCTCAAGAGCTCTTGCTGTCGATTCATCTTGATGTCGGTGGCTCTTGATGTTCTTGCTGTATGAAAATCGAAATGGAAAATCGTCCTTGCCTTCTGGCTTTTAGAAATGGCGGTATGAAAACAGGAAATGTGATACTCCAGCCAGGAAGTAGTAACCAGACCAGCAGACCAATCACAGCCTTGCAGGCTGCGCGGCTCGCGTAAAAGCTTACGTAAAAAATGACGCAAGTCTAGAAAAATCGCCCAACGCACGCAAGACGTGAGAAGTCGCGCAAGGGGTGCGCAAGGGCACGCAAGGGCCTCTTGCGCTTGCGCTTACGCTTACGTAACTGAGCATAAATCGGCCTTTACACAGAGAATACACGGTATAAAATTAAATTAAACTGGCGTGCGAATTAATTAATATAATGCCGAACTAATGTAAGATACGCGACCTTCAGGGACAACTGAGACGCCTGAAAGGGTGCCGGCAAGTTGGAGCTACACACTCCGTCCGGTCCGTTGATTGGTCGATAGAATCACATTTCCGTGAGACAGGGGGATAATAAACAAACACATTATCCGCGAGGTATTTCTGGACAACGACGAAAGCTTCGTTTATTGAAGAAAATGTTGCACAAAAGTTTGCCGACCTTCTTGGACGTCCTACATTGTTGATCTTTGTTCATTGTGCGAGTTCTTCTTTTTCCTTGGATTTATTAGCAGGCTACACTGTGTGGGGCTGCTATGAGGTCACGATGCTAACGTAGCTGCCTCGGCTATCGCGACCCGGTTTAACCCTCCCCCCACCATAAGGGTACTGTCGGCGGTGGAAACGCGAGCCGTAACTGAGCTGCGCCGAAACGCACCTTCACTACTCCACCAAGCCGCACCGAACCGACCGCACCCTCCCGTGGAAATGCGCAAATTCTGCGTATTTTGCACTTTCATAAATAAGACATCCTGAATTTTCCTTATTTTGTTTACAAGTTACAGATGGAGTCTGGAGGTGATGTGGGGTACTACTTATTGTTTACTGTTTACATATTAGATTACACAGTTCAGGCTGTTGCAGCTATCTCAGGGGAGAGACTGTACGACACAAGGTGGTACAACCTACAATAAATAAGAATTGCCTTCTGCATTTTTGTTTTTTCTTTTCCCTTCATTGTACCGAACTCGTACCGAACCGTGATGTCTGAACCGAGGTATGAACCGAACCGTGACTTCAGTGTACCGTTAAACCCCTAACGTACACCCATCAGGCCCTCAGGCCTGGACCCAAACACCCCCCCGCCCCGCGGAGGTACCCCCCCTCCCAGCCCGCTCCCCCTACCATGATCTTGGAGGTGTAGGCGCTGTTGACGGAGATGGAGGCCACCAGCAGCTCCAGTGCCTTGGCGTGGACCTGCTCTGGCTCGGGGATGGTGGGGAAGTGGTGGTCGCAGACGTAGAGCTGCACGGCCGTCATGCGGTTGGTGGTCAGCGTGCCCGTCTTGTCCGAGCAGATGGCCGTGGCGTTGCCCATGGTCTCGCAGGCGTCCAGGTGCCGTACCAGGTTGTTGTCCTTCATCATTTTCTTGAGAGAAATTAACGATGTTGAGATATAGTTAGCTAGCTTAATTTTTATGCTAACTAGCCCTAGTTAGCTAGCTATATATGGTGTTAAGCAGTGGTTAGCAAGCTTCATTCTGCTTTATATGGCGTTACTGGTTAGCTTAATATGGTGTAGTATGGTGTTAACTAGCTGTCGTTAGCTAACTATATGGTGTTAACTAGCTGTCGTTAGTTAACTTTATGGTGTTAACCAGCTGTGGTTAGCTAACTTTATGGTGTTAACTAGCTGTTGTTAGCTAACTTTATGGTGTTAACTAGCTGTCGTTAACTAATAATAATAATAAATAAATAAATTTTATTTGTAGCGAAAATCTCAAAGTGCTACAGAGTTTAAGAGAAAAAATAAATAAAAAAAAAGCTACCTTTATGATGTTGACTAGCTGTGGTTAGTACCTAGCTGCGGTTAACTAACTATATGGCATTAACTAGCCGTGGTTAGCTAACTATATGATGTTAACTAGCTGCGGTTAGCGGACTATATGATGTTAACTAGCTGTGGTTAGCGGACTATATGATGTTAACTAGCTGTGGTTAGCTAACTATATGGCGTTCACTAGCCGTGGTTAGCTAACTATATGATGTTAACTAGCTGTGGTTAGCTGACTATATGTTGTTAACTAGCTGTCGTTGGTAACTAGCTGTGGTTAACTAACTAACTAGCTGTGGTCAGATAGCTCACCTTGACTGAGTAAGCCAGGGAGATGGTTACAGCCAGCGGTAAACCTTCGGGAACAGCGACCACCAGCACGGTCACTCCGATGATGAAGAACTTGACGAAGTACTGGACGTAAACAGGCGTGCACTCTGCCATCCAGACCCGGCCCTGGATCACGAAGGTCTCGATCACGAACAGAACCACCAGGATGATGACGGTGGTGGCCGACATGAACAGACCTGCAGAGCAGCAGTGGTTTGTGTTCATCAAACAGTCAAAACACTGTTACACTTCAACTAGTAAAGCCAATAAATATATAATTATAGCTAATACATGAATAAAATATGAACAAAAATACATGAGAAAAAACTGTTACAAATATATCAATACATTTTTAAATATATAAAGAAAATGGAAAGATATAAATATAAAACATTTGAGAAAAAAAAAATGCAATATTCCATAAAATAATTAACATGACATACTAATTAAAACAAATAACAAACACAGAAAAGGTACATTGAGCAACCCTTAAGTCAAGGTCACCATTTTGTATTCAAGGTCGAATGGCCTCCCCGACCGCCACGGCCCCTGCCGAGGCTGGACTTTAGAATCACTTCCTGTAGCATCTCTCCCATATCCTTATTTATAGAAAGATTATCACACAGAGACAACCGCACCCGCTAACACCACCCCCACACCCACCATCACCCCCACCATCACCATCACCCTCATCATCACCCCCACCATCACCCCCACCCTCATCATCACCCCCACCCTCATCATCACCCCCACCCTCACCATCACCCCCACACCCACCATCACCCCCACCATCACCCCCACCCTCACCATCACCCCCACACCCACCATCACCCCCACCCCCACCATCACCCCCACCCTCATCATCACCCCCACCCTCATCATCACCCCCACCCTCATCATCACCCCCACCCTCATCATCACCCCCACCATCACCCCCACCCTCATCATCACCCCCACACCCACCATCACCCCCAC
>NC_082382.1:26023015-26025515 GCF_031168955.1 Gadus macrocephalus
TAACCCTAACCCTAACCCTAACCCTAACCCTAACCCTAACCCTAACCCTAACCCTAACCCTAACCCTAACCCTAACCCTAACCCTAACCCTAACCCTAACCCTAACCCTAACCCTAACCCTAACCCTAACCCTAACCCTAACCCTAACCCTAACCCTAACCCTAACCCTAACCCTAACCCTAACCCTAACCCTAACCCTAACCCTAACCCTAACCCTAACCCTAACCCTAACCCTAACCCTAACCCTAACCCTAACCCTAACCCTAACCCTAACCCTAACCCTAACCCTAACCCTAACCCTAACCCTAACCCTAACCCTAACCCTAACCCTAACCCTAACCCTAACCCTAACCCTAACCCTAACCCTAACCCTAACCCTAACCCTAACCCTAACCCTAACCCTAACCCTAACCCTAACCCTAACCCTAACCCTAACCCTAACCCTAACCCTAACCCTAACCCTAACCCTAACCCTAACCCTAACCCTAACCCTAACCCTAACCCTAACCCTAACCCTAACCCTAACCCTAACCCTAACCCTAACCCTAACCCTAACCCTAACCCTAACCCTAACCCTAACCCTAACCCTAACCCTAACCCTAACCCTAACCCTAACCCTAACCCTAACCCTAACCCTAACCCTAACCCTAACCCTAACCCTAACCCTAACCCTAACCCTAACCCTAACCCTAACCCTAACCCTAACCCTAACCCTAACCCTAACCCTAACCCTAACCCTAACCCTAACCCTAACCCTAACCCTAACCCTAACCCTAACCCTAACCCTAACCCTAACCCTAACCCTAACCCTAACCCTAACCCTAACCCTAACCCTAACCCTAACCCTAACCCTAACCCTAACCCTAACCCTAACCCTAACCCTAACCCTAACCCTAACCCTAACCCTAACCCTAACCCTAACCCTAACCCTAACCCTAACCCTAACCCTAACCCTAACCCTAACCCTAACCCTAACCCTAACCCTAACCCTAACCCTAACCCTAACCCTAACCCTAACCCTAACCCTAACCCTAACCCTAACCCTAACCCTAACCCTAACCCTAACCCTAACCCTAACCCTAACCCTAACCCTAACCCTAACCCTAACCCTAACCCTAACCCTAACCCTAACCCTAACCCTAACCCTAACCCTAACCCTAACCCTAACCCTAACCCTAACCCTAACCCTAACCCTAACCCTAACCCTAACCCTAACCCTAACCCTAACCCTAACCCTAACCCTAACCCTAACCCTAACCCTAACCCTAACCCTAACCCTAACCCTAACCCTAACCCTAACCCTAACCCTAACCCTAACCCTAACCCTAACCCTAACCCTAACCCTAACCCTAACCCTAACCCTAACCCTAACCCTAACCCTAACCCTAACCCTAACCCTAACCCTAACCCTAACCCTAACCCTAACCCTAACCCTAACCCTAACCCTAACCCTAACCCTAACCCTAACCCTAACCCTAACCCTAACCCTAACCCTAACCCTAACCCTAACCCTAACCCTAACCCTAACCCTAACCCTAACCCTAACCCTAACCCTAACCCTAACCCTAACCCTAACCCTAACCCTAACCCTAACCCTAACCCTAACCCTAACCCTAACCCTAACCCTAACCCTAACCCTAACCCTAACCCTAACCCTAACCCTAACCCTAACCCTAACCCTAACCCTAACCCTAACCCTAACCCTAACCCTAACCCTAACCCTAACCCTAACCCTAACCCTAACCCTAACCCTAACCCTAACCCTAACCCTAACCCTAACCCTAACCCTAACCCTAACCCTAACCCTAACCCTAACCCTAACCCTAACCCTAACCCTAACCCTAACCCTAACCCTAACCCTAACCCTAACCCTAACCCTAACCCTAACCCTAACCCTAACCCTAACCCTAACCCTAACCCTAACCCTAACCCTAACCCTAACCCTAACCCTAACCCTAACCCTAACCCTAACCCTAACCCTAACCCTAACCCTAACCCTAACCCTAACCCTAACCCTAACCCTAACCCTAACCCTAACCCTAACCCTAACCCTAACCCTAACCCTAACCCTAACCCTAACCCTAACCCTAACCCTAACCCTAACCCTAACCCTAACCCTAACCCTAACCCTAACCCTAACCCTAACCCTAACCCTAACCCTAACCCTAACCCTAACCCTAACCCTAACCCTAACCCTAACCCTAACCCTAACCCTAACCCTAACCCTAACCCTAACCCTAACCCTAACCCTAACCCTAACCCTAACCCTAACCCTAACCCTAACCCTAACCCTAACCCTAACCCTAACCCTAACCCTAACCCTAACCCTAACCCTAACCCTAACCCTAACCCTAACCCTAACCCTAACCCTAACCCTAACCCTAACCCTAACCCTAACCCTAACCCTAACCCTAACCCTAACCCTAACCCTAACCCTAACCCTAACCCTAACCCTAACCCTAACCCTAACCCTAACCCTAACCCTAACCCTAACCCTAAC
>NC_082382.1:26045515-26140515 GCF_031168955.1 Gadus macrocephalus
TGTCCCCCACCACCACCAAACGACTCAAAATGGCCTAAAACGTGCTCCAATACACTTTCTATGGGGACTCCACACTTTTAACCAATTTTCACAAAATTTGCTGAAATTTTTCTAAGTATTTTTACATTGGAGTCAACGGTAGCTATGTGAAGGAAGTGAGCTACAACTCCAAAACTTCGCACACATGTAGATGGAGCCCAGAAAACCTTCCACACCAAAAAAAAAAAAAAAAAAAAAAAGGTAACACCCCTTTTTCCCGCGTTTAGTGAAAAACTTCAAATGCGATTTTCTATACCAAAACAAGCCACCAGGTGCCCAAAATTTGGCACAAAGGTCCGCCTCATTAATACCTACCAACCATAGGAACCTTGTTCCCATGATCCAACCTCAGCTCCCGTGAGGTCGATTATAGCTGTTTTCCCATGTTAAAAAAAGTTGCCACTAGGGGCGCCAAATTTCGAGGGGATGAAGAGGGGCCCAAGGGCTACCACTGGCACTATCCCAAATTCCCATGCACCGCTCAAAAAAAAAAACGCTTCACTTTGAACTTTTAAAATAGAAATTGCAGTACCCAAAAAAAACGCCAGGGGCGCCACATTTTTTCAGCAAGTCCGCTGGGCCTAGACCTATCCATGGGTGGTCGCCGAATTCCCATGCACCGCTGCGTTCTCGAACTAGCTCAAAAATGCCGTTTTTCAAAAGTGGTAGATGGCTCTTAACCTAACCCTAACCCTAACCCTAACCCTAACCCTAGACCTATCCATGGGTGGTCGCCGAATTCCCACGCCCCTCTGTATGCTCGAACTAGCTCAAAAAAACCGTTTTTCAAAAGTGGTAAGATGCTCTTAACCTAACCCTAACCCTAACCCTAACCTGGCTCTTAACCTAACCCTAACCCAAAAAAAACGCCAGGGGCGCCACATTTTTTGAGCAAGTCCGCTGGGCCTAGACCTATCCGTGGGTGGTAAAAGAATTCCCATGATCCACTCGGTTCTCGAACTAGCTCAAAAATGCCGTTTTTCAAAAGTGGTAGATGGCTCTTAACCTAACCCTAACCCTAACCCCCGATGATATCTGGGGACGCGTTGCCGGGCCGCTCCAAGCCCCTTACCTTGGAGGATTTTGATTGGCCCCCCTCCCCCCCGTTAGAATTGTTTACCCATCATGATCATGAGGGGAATAAGGGTCTGAATTGGGTCTTAGAGCCAAGGAGGAAAATTCTGGTGATGGGGGACTTTAATATATCCAGATTGCCATTGATTTTGGATGAATGGGTCCAGGTGGACTGCTTCCCGGGCGCTAATATCGCACAGGCGACACATCTCCTTAAACGGAACACCCCCACGTCGGGTGTAGTGGAGAGGGTCATTCTGTCGTTTGGTATCAATGACAGGAACCGGGGCAATACTTCCTTGTTGGGGAATTCCCTTGGGAGGCTCGTGTTGGCAGCTAAGGCCACATTTCCCAATGCCCGGGTGCATGTACCGGTGGTGAATGCCTCCAGGGATTTGGGGGCCACCCAGAGGATTAATTTAAACCTTTTGAATGGGCTGATTAAAAACACCCCGGACCATATTCCCAGGCTGACCCAGACCCAATTTCAGGTGACTGGGGACAAGATCTGCTGGACGGTCTTGACGGGTGGCCAGATGTGGAGTCATTGGCGCACTTTTTTAGGCCTGCACACTTAGGACCTATCATCCAGCCCTTAATCCAGGACAAATCAGTTATTAATTTATCTTCTACTTTCCGGCCCCATCCCCGACACCTACAAATTCTTCGTAAGGGTCTTTCATTTATTCCCACCCCCCCCCATCAATAACCAGAAGGTCTCCCTAAGGGCGTACCTTTCAGATTACCACCGGAGGCTTAAACTCCTGGCCCACTTTGAGGGAAGACAAACTAAGGTCCCACCCCCCTTCAACCCCAAATCAGCCTGGGAGCCCAACCCTTCGAGTTTGCCTAGGGAGTTGTTAGCCCTATTTCGGAGGGACCATAGTGCGTTACGCGCGGCACGACCAACACCGGGGGAGTCTAATCTCTCTGATAGGGAAAGGCAGGCGTTGGAGGAATTACAACTAAACACATCCATAATCATCAAGCCAGCCGATAAGGGCAGCGCAATTGTGATCCTGGATAGGGAACAATATGTGCAAGAAGCTTTGAGGCAACTTCAGAATACAGAGTATTACCAGCCGCTGGCTGCGCCAATTTATCTGGACACGGCGGCCCAAATTAGATTCTATGACTCATAATAAAATTATTACCCCGGAGCAGGGTAAATACCTTATAGGGGATGATATCCCCCGGAAAAGGCTTTTTTACCTCCTCCCCAAGATTCACAAGGCTCCAGATACCTGGCCGACTCCTTTTAAGATTCCTCCGGGAAGGCTGATCGTTTCGGATTGTGGGAGTGAGAGCTACTTGGTAGCGGAGTTTTTGGATTATTATCTTAACCCCCTGTCAATCCTTCACAAAAGCTACTTGAAGGACACCTATGATTTTATTGGAAAGGTTAGGAATATAAAATTATCAGCCCCTTTTTTCATTGTGTGGAGAGCCTGTACACCAATATTGATACCAGGATGGGCCTGGAAGCAGTACAGGCTCTAATGGACAAGAATCCAGACCCATCCCGGCCGGATCAAGATATTATTAGGTTGTTGGACATTAGCCTATCCAAAAATGACTTTGAGTTTAATAATCAGTATTATCTCCAGGTGAAGGGTACAGCGATGGGCAAGCGTTTCGCCCCGGCCTATGCGAATATATACATGGCCACGTGGGAGGACACAATCCTGCCCAAGTGCTCCAAATCGCCCCTACATTATTACCGGTTTTTGGACGATATTTGGGGCATTTGGACCCATGGGGAGGAGGAGTTCCGGGGATTTGTCCAAACTCTAAACTCCCACCACCCCTCAATTAAGATTAAGCCTATCTCTAGCCCCATGTCAATGGACTTTTTGGATGTCACTACTTTCAGGGGGCCCGATTTTGACACCACCGGCCTATTGGATACTAAGGTGTTTTTTAAACCCACGGATTCACACGCCCTCCTTCACTACAGCAGTTTTCACCCCAAGCATACCTTCCGGGGTATTGTCAAGTCCCAGCTTATTCGCTATAAACGGATCTGCTCCAGGCCGGGGGATTGTATGGCCGCAACGCGGACCCTTTTCCGGGCGCTTAAGGGGAGGGGTTATCCTAGGTCCTTTTTGAGAAGGGTCAGGAGGGATTTCCATAGGCAACCGGGCCCTCCTGTGCAGAGGGGGGTCCGGAAGAAACATATTGCACCGTTTGTGGCAGTTTACTCCCCTTTGGCCACTAGGGTCATGAAGAGCACTAGGAAGAACTTCGAGGAAATAATGGCGGGTACTTCCCTGGCACGGGATACGAGGATTATTTCTTCGTATAAACTAAACTTGAATTTAAGGGACTTTTTGGTCCGAGCGAGACTCCCTTCCCGGTCAGCACCGCCCTTGTTTCCGGGATGTGGTAGAACGGCGACCAACCCGACGACCAAGACCACCTGCTTCTTAAAACGGAACATTACGATGAAGCATAAGAACTGCGTGTACAAGATTTATTGCAGGCGGTGCAAAATGGCGTATGTCGGTGAGACTAGGAATAGCCTCGCAGCACGTCTTTCCTCGCATAGGTACAATGTTAGAACTGGACGTAAGTCGGACACTTTATTGGTAAAAAAAAATGTGTTGCATGGCCTACGGAATTTAAGGCTGATCGGTCTGCAACACAACCCCCGGTGGACAACAGGGGAGAGGAAGAGTGTGGAGCGGGGTTGGATCACTAGATTGGGGGCAGGACACCCCAATGGCCTGAATGAGGCTTAAGGGTCCCCAAATGGAATATTTGGTTATTGTTTATTATCATCCATATTCTTTTGCACAAAAAAATAAAAAAATAAAAAATATTTTAGGATGGGAGAATCGATGAGGTTTTAGGTAGGCTCTCCATGGTCTTTGAACCAAGGGGGTTACCCATTCTGAGGGGCCCATTCCCTCATCCTTCTAAAAGGCCCGCAATCTTGATTGGAAACACTAATTTACTTAAACAGGGGGCGCTCTCCGCCCATAGGGTAGGAAAGCTTGGTTAGAGTGATCTGAGTAAATTCGCCTTGGGCATGGGAACCCGGGCAAGGTATACTCGTTTGTTACCTTGGCCCGCGCCCCTGAACGTCTCGGTCCGATCTGGGCCGAGGTCCGTCTCACTTACGGTTTTTGAAGTAAAATTGTAAATTATATTTTTAACTTTTTTCATCCAAGGCGGTACTACCTATTGATATTTGTGATTTTCCCAGCTAATGTTGGATCCCAAATGTACTCGATTTGGGATTACTTATCGGTTTTTAAGTTTTCCCGCCTAAACGCCTGTTCTCGAATTCGGCTGGGTATTTTCTCCTTCGCTATTTTCGGCACGGGTCACATATCGAGATGTTCGTCCTTTTACGCTGCATCTAAAGATGTATCTTTCAGCATAATTAAACGGTATAAAGTGGATTTTTCCACCATTAGTCCATCGGTCATACGGAGGCAGAGTGATTTTGGAGGCAGAGTGATTTTTCTTAAAACGGTCTGTTGAGAACCATCGAAAACTAAAGACGGCGTTGGAGAAGACCATACAGAGTGAGTATTGGTATCCACTAACAATTCTACTTTAGGCTGGCAATTCCTGGGGTTGAGCGTTGTATGGAACACAGGAATCGGCCTTCTCTGGGATGCTTGCCCTGGGGATGACTGGGAAGGCAACGCTTGGTCGTGGCTGGCCCCGGTCATCCTTGGGGGGCATTCGCCCGGGCGCTCCGCCAGGGGTGGCTGGGAAGGCTACGCTTTGTCGCAGCTGGCCCCGGTCATCCTTGGGGTGCTTGAACCTTTTAGCCATTTCAATTCTTCGCCCCCTAGCCCATACTAGGGGCTAGGCCGAGGGTGCACCGGGACTTAGTCCCTAACCCTAACCCGCGTGTCTATCCCGACAACTAACCCTAATCATAATCCTTACCTTAACCTTTAGCCCTATTCCCTAACCTTAACCCGAGTGGCTATCCCTACCACTGATCTAAATCCTAACCTTAACCTTTAGCCCTATTCCCACCACCGAGAGGCCGACGCCCCGATACACCACCGAGGAACCACCTGCAATATGGAGCCAGACGTGCCGACCCACCACCGAGGACCTGGCGTCCACCATCACCACCCAGATATCGGGAGAGAGACTACCTATACCCACCCAGGGAAAGGCCTACCTACTCACCACCCAGGGTCCGACGTCCCCGCTCACCACGCGGGTTCAGACGTCCCCCTTCACCGTCGAGAGACTACCGTCCCAACCTCAGATCCCGGGGTCGGGACCGCTGGAGGCCCGAGGGCCGGATGGACCGTGCATCTCCCCTCTGTTACCGGAGAGATTACCCTCAGAAACTAACCCTAACCCTTGTGGCTCCAAATTGCTCCAAATTTCTAGGGGATGTAGAGGGGACCAAGGGCTACCAATGGCACTATCCCGAATTCCCACGCCCCTCTGTAAAAAAAAAACGCGTGCCAAATTTTTTGAGCAAGTCCGCTGGGCCTAGACCTATCCGAGGGTGGTCGCCGAATTCGCACGCCCCTCTGTATGCCCGAACTAGCTCAAAAAAACCGTTTTTCAAAAGTGATAGATGGCTCTTAACCCTAACCCTCCAAATGGCTCTCCAGACCCTGACCCCTTCGTTAAAAGGGGAATGGGAGGAAGCCTGGCGGATAGCCGTGAGGTGGATGAGGAAGAGGTTCCCATATATCAAAGACCGACTCCTCGAGTCCATTTGGGAGGATCTAAATAACAAAAAAGAAACAGGGGACCACCCTGCAGCGGTAATATCACTACCACCCTCCAGTGAGGAGCAAAACCCAGACCTCAACCAATCACTACCCAGAAAAAAACACCAACCCGGCCCACAAAATCGACCGCTAACACCCATAGAACTCGCGGATACATTGAATCCCAGTGGGGATGTGGCCCCATACGACAGCGCGGGTGCTTCGGGAGAGGTACGACCGCCAGTCCTGGCACTAGAAAACATTGATGCCCCACCCCCACCCCCCCCCTAAAGCCCTCTCCCCTCCCCTTGGAACACATGGGGTAATACGGTCCAGATTACGGATTCCCGCAAAAAAAACCAACCCGCCCACTATGACATCTGGGGACGCGTTGCCGGGCCGTTCCGAGCCCCTCACCCTGGCGTATTTTGATTTGCCCCCCTCACCCCCATTAGAACTTTTCACCCACCACGCCCATAAAGGGAATAAGGATCTTAATTGGGGTTTACAGCCAACTAGAAAAATTCTGGTAATGGGGGACTCTAATATGTCCAGACTGCCATTAATTATGGATGAATGGGTCCAGGTGGACAGTTTCCCTGGGGCTAACATCGCACGGGCTGTACATCTCCTTAAACGCAACACCCCTACGTCGGGTATAGTGGAAAGGGTTATCCTGTCATTTGGTACTAATGACAGAAACCGTGGCAACACTTCCCTGTTGGAGGGTTCCCTGAGGAGACTTGTGTCGGCAGCCAAGGCCACATTTCCTAACGCCCGGGTGCACATACCGGTGATTAATGCATCTAGAGACCTCGATACCACCCAGAGGATTAATTTAAATCTTCTGAATGGGCTGATCAAAAATACCCCGGACCACATTCCCAGGCTGACCCAGAGCCAGTTCCAGGTAGTTGGGGATAAGATCCACTGGACGGTCTCTACGGGTGGCCGGATGTGGAATCACTGGCGCTCTTTTTTAGGCCAGCGCACCCAGAGCCCATTATCCCGCCCTTAACCCAGGACAAATTGGTCATTAACCCATCCTCCACTTTCCGGCCCCACCCCCGACACTTAAAAATCCTCCGCAAAGGCCTTTCATTTATTCCAACCCCTCCCATCAATAACCAGAAGGTTTCCCTAAGGGCTTACCTATCAGACTACCACCGGAGGCTCAAACTCCTTTCCCATTTTGAGGGAAGACAAACCAAGGTCCCACCCCCCTTCAACCCCAAATCAACCTGGGAACCCAACCCCTCGAGCCTACCTAAGGAGTTGCTAAGCCTATTTCGGAAGGACCATAGTACGCTACGCGCTGCACAACCAACATTGGTTGAATCCAACCTCTCGGACATGGAAAAACAGGCACTGGAGGAATTACAACAAAACACGTCTATAATTATCAAGCCAGCTGATAAGGGCAGCGCGATTGTTATTCTGGATAGAGAACAATACGTGAAAGAAGCTCTGAGGCAATTACAGAATACGTAATATTACCAGCCGCTTGCTGCCCCAATTTACTTGGACACAGCGGCCCAAATTAGGGGGGTTGTAGATTCCATGACCCACAATAAAATCATTACCCCAAAGCAGAGCAAATACCTAATCGGGGATGATACCCCCCGAAAAAGGCTTTTCTACCTCCTCCCCAAGATCCATAAGGCGCCAGATACCTGGCCGACCCCTTTCAAGATTCCTCCGGGAAGACCGATTGTTTCGGATTGTGGGAGCGAGAGCTACTTGATAGCGGAGTTTCTGGACTATCACCTTAACCCCCTGTCTGTCCTTCATAAAAGCTATTTGAAGGACACTTATGATTTCATCGGAAAAATTAGGAATATAAAATTGTCAGACCCTTTTTTTATCTTTTCTATGGACGTGGAAAGTTTGTACACCAACATTGATACCAGGATGGGCCTGGAAGCAGTACAGACGTTAATGGACGAGAACCCAGACCCATCCTGGCCGGATCAAGAAATTAACAAATTGCTGGACATCAGTCTATCAAAAAATGACTTTGAATTCGATAATCTACATTATCTCCAAATGAAGGGTACAGCGATGGGCAAACGTTTCGCCCCGGCCTATGCAAACATTTATATGGCCACATGGGAGAACACAATCCTTCCCAAATGCTCCAAATCGCCCACACACTATTATCGTTTCCTTGACGATATTTGGGGTGCTTGGACCCATGGTGAGGAGGAATTCCAGGTGTTTACTCAAACCCTAAATTCCCACCACCCCTCAATTAAGGTCAAACCCCTTTCTAGCCCCACATCGATGGACTTCTTAGATGTAACCACTTTCAGGGGGCCCGATTTCGACACCACCGGTCATTTGGACACTAAGGTCTTCTTTAAGCCCACGGACTCACACGCCCTCCTCCACTATAGTAGTTTCCACCCTAAACACACCTTCCGGGGTATTGTTAAGTCCCAGCTCATCCGCTACAAGCGGATTTGCTCTAGATCGGAGGATTGTTTGGTCGCAACGCGGACCCTTTTCCGGGCACTCAAAGGTAGAGGTTACCCTAGATCCTTTTTGAGAATGGTCAGGAAGGAGTTCCATAAACAACCGGGCCCTTCTGTGCAGAGGGGGGTCCGCAAAAAACATATTGCACCTTTTGTTGCAATTTACTCTCCCTTGGCTATTAGGGTCATGAAAAATACCAGGAAAAACTTTGAGGAAACAATGGCGGGCACTTCCCTGGCACGGGATACAAGGATTATTTCTTCTCACAAACGGAACCCGAACTTAAGGGACTGCCTGGTCCGAGCGAAACTCCCTTCCCGGTTAGCACCACCCTTATCCCCGGGGTGTTGCATAACGGCAACCAACCCGACAACCAAGACCACCTACTTCCTGAAAAGGAACATTACAATGAAGCACAAAAACTGCGTGTATAAGATTTATTGCAGGCGGTGCAAAATTGCGTATGTTGGTGAGACCAGGAACAGCCTTGCAGAGCGCCTTTCCTCACACAAGTACAATATTAGAATTGAACGCAAGTCGGACACTTTATTAGTAAAACATTTTATGTTTCATGGCCTCTCCCAACCCCCTCGTATCCCCTTCGCAATCCATAACTCATCCCCCTGCCTGGGTTAGGGCCCCACCCATCGGGGACCCTAACCCAGATTACATCCTCTCCACGGATGACTTCCCACCCCTTGTCCCTACTACTCCCAACAACATCCCCACCTCCCCGGTTTTCCCATTGCTCCCCACCTTAAAACATCCCAGCAGGCAAAACGGTCCACGTGGAGGCCCAGGTTCTCAATACGGTCACTCACTCACTGCGTAGCCCGTTATCCTCACAGCGTTCTCCCACTGCCAGCCCAGAGTTAGCATCACCGGCACCTACACACACATACATTAACACACATAATCCCAGCCACATAGTTACCCTAGCCTCCCCCTCGATAGAACTAGACATCAGTCCACCCCCCACTCACTCTGTTCCTCCTCCCCTCATGTAGATTCCACCAAGCAGCGGCCCAAGTCACAGAACCGGACTGGCACAGGTACAGCGGAGAGACCCAACGAGGTGGCTAAGCATAACAAAATGATGATGGGACAAAGCAAAGGGAAATGTCCCAAAATGCAATCCCATTCTGAAGCCACCTCAAACAACATAGAGTCTCCTCCGCTGTCCGTCCAGTCCACGAGCACACCCTCACAGCGCACTTTGCAGCTTGAATTCCATCACGCCCTCAATTCGGCCACGTTAAGTCCCCGCACCATCACATCACTCGGGCGGCACTAGCTCAGGAGGTAGAGCGGGTTGGCTGGTAACCGCAAGGTTGCTAGTTCGATCCCCGGCTCCTCCTAGCGTGTGTCGAGGTGTCCCTGAGCAAGGCACCTAACCCTAACTGCTCCCGACGAGCTGGCTGTCGCCTTGCATGGCTGACTCCGCTGTCGGTGTATGAATGTGTGTATGAATGGGTGATTGTGTGGCAATATTGTAAAGCGCTTTGGGTGGCCACTGGTTACAGATAAAAGCGCTATATAAATGCAGACCATTTACCATTTACTCCCGAGCGCAGGCGGCCGAGTGTAACCACCGGCACGCAGCCTCGACCGAACAAGATGATATTCAAAATAAACAGACACGATCCTACTGGGCATAAAGTTAGGGATTGGACTATTTGTTCCACCAAGCCCGTAGTGATCATCGGTGACTCAAACCTGAGTCGGATCCCTCCCCACACACACATCCAAATTGACAGTTATCCCGGTGCCAAATTCCAACACATCACAGATTCTAGATAAAAATCCCCCCAATGCACACACCAAGATTGTGGTGCTCTCTCTGGGCATCAACCACAGGGAGAACCTGTTCGAGTCGGTAACGGGCTCTCTCCAGGCACTGCACCGCAAAACCATAGAAAAATACCCGCAGGCCACAATCTATGTCCCCATCATTAATTTCTCAAAACACTTAGCAGCACCACATCAGACACTACTAACAAAACGTAATGCATTCATCACCACTAAATACAATACACTATTTGAAATACACCACTCCGAATTCTACACAGCTCATGGGGACATACATTGGACAACAAACACCGCATCACACATACTACAACACTGGCTCTCTCAGTTAAACTTCGGGCGGGGGCTAAGTCCCAACAGGGACACCCCCGCCCCCAGGAATCTAACATTCTAAATCTATCCACCATCTTTCATCTGTCGGAAATGGAGACTCAGCTGCTGCAGAGGGGCCTCGGTTTCATCCCCACCCCCCATACCTCAGATAAATTTGAGTTCCTTAGGGATGTCCATAAATACAACCGGTCATTAAAATTAATAGAACACTTCCATGACCGTCCCGGTGGGCCCATTCCACCATTTCAGGGACCGTCCAGTTGGGAACCACCGCCGGGCGCCTTGTCGGGGAACCTCACCACACTCCTCCGTTGCAATAAATACATAGCCACACAACCAACATCTTAGAAACACCCAACATTACTGAACAAGAATATACGGCACTTAGACACCTGCGTAATTACAAACACATAGTCATTAAACCTGCAGACAAAGGATCGAAAATACTAATCTTAGACACACAACAATACCTCTTAGAAGCACACAGACAGTTAGGGAACACATTACATTACAGACCCATACAGGATTCACTCCAATTGGCCACACAACATCAAATTCGGAATATATTTACTGACCTCCATAAACGTAAATACATCACACATAGACAGAAACTATACTTAGACGGTCCAGACACTCCACGCGAACGCCTCTTTTACCTCCTGCCAAAGATCCACAAGGCGCCCGAGTCCTGGACGGTCCCCTTCTTAGTGCCGCCGGGACGGCCCATCATTTCCGACTGTGGCAGCGAGTCCTCTGCAGCAGCTGAGTTTATAGAATACTACCTCAACCCCATCTCCCTAACCCCAGCTACATCAAAGATACCTACCACTTCATCCAAACACTAAATAACACACCGGTTTCCACACAAGCGTTTTTATTTTCAATTGATATAGATTCCTTATACACCAATATCGACATAGATAGCGGGCTGTCCGCTCTGCACTCCTCCGGTACCCCGACAGGCCCGACAGTCACCTGTTGGAACTCCTCGACATCAACCTGCGCAGGAATGACTTTGTCTTCAACGACAAGCATTACCTTCAGATGCACGGTACAGCAATGGGCAAGAAGTTCGCACCCAGCTATGCTAACATCTACATGGCTGGGTTCGAACATTCTGCTCTGCAGTCTTGCCCATTGCTGCCACAGGTGTACTGTCGGTTCCTGGACGACATCTTCGGGGTCTGGCCACATAGTTTAGATCACTTTCTACAATTCATACACATATTCAATACACATCACCCTACAATTAAGGTTAAATATACACAACATGCACAACACATAGATTTTCTAGATACAACTGTTTTTTTCCCAGACACAAACGTACCACAAACAGTCCTTCACACAAAAGTTTACTTCAAACCCACCGACACACACGCACTCCTTCATAAAAGCAGTTTTCACCCCAAACACACATTCGCGGGCATTATTAAATCACAAATCATCCGGTTTCACAGACTTTGCACAGAGGAGACGGACATGCGGGGGGCGACCAGGACCCTCTTCAGGGTCCTGAGGGGCAGGGGTACACCAAGCGGTTTTTGCGGTCCATCTTGTCCAGCACATTGGCGGAGCTCGGGCGACGGGCCCCCTCGGGGTCCTCCTCCCCGTCTGGGTCCTCGTCCCCGAGCCCTGCCGGTGTGTTGGACTCTCCCGCATCCCCCTGCCCTAACCCTAACCCCGCCTCCCCTTACCCTAACCCTAACCCCGCCACTCCTTGCCCTGACCCTAACCCTCACCCTAACCCCTCCACCCCGTGCCCTAACCCCAACCCACTATCCCTCCGCGCGCCGTCTCCTCTCCACCATTCACCACCCACCCCGTCTCACCCTAGCCATTTCTCCACTACGTTACATTCTAGTCAGCGCACAATCACCACGTCTCACCATAACCCCTCGTCACACACTCAGTTTCACTTTAACCCGCCTGCGGCTTCCACTGTGGACCCCCACCATCTCCCTGACCCTAACCAGCCCCCCTCCTCTATGCCTCACCTTAACCGGCTCCCCTATACTGGAGGGACGGACTTGGTGTCCGCCCCTGTCCACAGCCCGGCTGAGGTGGGGCCTCCACTAGGAGTGCCTGGATCCCTGAGTCAGGTGGTCTTCCCAAACAGGTTCCCTGAGGGGACCCCTGCCATCAGGAGCGGAGATGTTCAGGGGCAGCAGCCACACACACACGCATCATACCCCTCATCAGCACATATACACAAAACATCATACACATACACTCCAAACTGAAAAACGCATTTACACACGCACAACACAACAATCCCGCACTCCAAAACCACAAAATCATTTCAGCTTACAGGAAAAACCGGAACCTGCAAGATGTCCTGGTACGGGCCCGCTTCTCCACGGACACTAGAGGCGCCCCCTCTCAACACCGAGGCCATTTCCAGCAGTTGGCGGTCATCCGGAACCAGCGCGCCTCCACCTCCAGCCCTATCACACAAAAACTCACGATACTGGACAAAAATATAATTTACGCCATCACATGCTCCGAATGCCACATCATCTATGTCGGCGAAACAAAGCACATCATACTAAACAGACTTAAACAACATTTATATACAATACACATAGGCACACTCAACACTCAAATAGTCTTGGATCCCCCCCTTTTATTATTAGCATGCACCATTTTAAATAGAAGTGTTTTTATATCGACCCGATTGCTGTGCTGGCTGCCCCATTATGGGAGGTCTCTCGGGGCCCCGGCCCCTTGGACACTCTGGCGGTGACGGCACCCTGCTCCCTCTGATCCCCCTGGGGGTACAAAATAGACCAAAATAATAGAGGGTTCACTTGACTTTGCTCCGTGCCTCCTCAGACCCCAGCTGCTGGTCCCCCTGCTCTTCCTTCCCTTCCTCTGATTTTATTTTCACAGAAAAAGAAAATAACACACAAAAAAATGAAAAATATTATACACTAAAAAAGAAAAAAAGAAAAAAACAAAAAACCGAAAAAAAAATTAAATGAAAAGATTGGGAGATGGTGTGCCAGTGCACCCAGGGTCCTATGACCGTCAAGAACCGAACTTCGATATAAAAACCTAACCCTAACCCTAACCCTTTTATACTTTTTTGGCTGGTGAGTACAGACATCTACGTGTTCAGCTTTTTTCAATTTTTTAACTTTGGACTGTAATCAGTTTCGGGGATATTCTACAACCCCATCGGGCAGATCAACGACATCCTGTCTCCTAACCCAAGCACAGCCTACCTCCCAGCTAAAGACTATTCAACGGACCCGATTGGGGAAATAGATTGTTGCCAAGCTAACCATGCCTTCTAGCTAAAAAACATTACACCAGCTGACCGGATATAATTTCATTCTTTGTTTATTTTATGGTTATAACTGCATCTATTGTTTTAATCTCCATTTTTTGCAAGCTATGGTTTTAACCTTATTTCTATTTAGTTGATTTTACATCTTTCTTTTATCCTTTCCTTCTATCTTCTATGTTGGTTCTTTTTAAACTCCAACTCCCAAACCCCCTCCTCTTTTTGTTAATAATTTTTTATTTTCATTCCATTTTTAGTTTTTAACGAAATGGCTAATGATTTTAGAAATAGGTTTAGCCTAATTGGGTAGGCCCACTCACCTTACAGACCCACAGAGACTCATAAAATTGACTCCGGTCGGGACGAGTCTTTCAACCGATCTAGACCCGAAATTAATCAAACATTATTTTCAAATATTACAATCAATTCACCATACAGAAATTCTAGAATAATCTATTAGAACAGGTATCCCACCATTAGGGATGGCTAGGAAAGTGGCTCAACTCACAGCATTCATTAAACCGGCGGCACCTGACGATCTGGTCTTAAACCAAATCAAAGAAAACACAATGGAGTACATGATTATAAATGTAAAGACCTTAATCCAACATTATACACATACTATAGCAAAGATCCGCACTAACTTGGGGCCTTTTAATAAAGAGGCCCTCGACAGAGCCCTTCGGTGGGCCCACCAGCGTTATGGCAGACGCCTTACTACGTCTTCCATCTCCGCACTACGGCTGCTGCTGTCGGCCCCGGATCCGCCACCGCCTGCCACTCCGCTGCCCCTCTCGGACCTAGGGGGCCTTTCCACCGCTTCCCAGACAACCACAGCCCACTATGGCACCTTTCAAGCATCGAAACACCTTAATGCTACCGTCCAGGCCACTAACTATTCCTTCCCTTCTTACCCTTCCAACTCTATGCCCTAACATAACCGGACGTTTTCCTACGTCTGCCCCTCAACCACCGCGACCTAGCCGCGTCCCGCTACCACAACGCCCGCAGCGCTTACCAGTGACCAGGCCACGTCCTCCACCGGTCGTCCCACCGGTGCGGACAACCGCGGCAGTCATCGATCCTCCTTGCGTCGTTGAGACGAGCCTTGGATCTCCCACGCCGGACCCGGAGCCCCCAGTCACTATTCCCGCTCCCTCAACCCCTAGACCCAACCGTCTCTCCCTCGCAAGTGCCGCGACCCGGAGGCGACTCTGTCCGTCGTCCTCTTCGTCGTCCTCCTCGCCGGCGCTGACCACTCCACCACCTGTTCAGACGGTGTTACCTTCCATGGCAAGGAACAAGATAATCATCATCAAGAATGGCTTAGTTCAGAACTCTGACTCACTCACAGGTTGCTTGGAGATTCACCCTTGCCCTCTCACGCCTCCTCTGACCACTCCTACTGTTGTTGCCCTTGTCCCAGTGGGGAAAGGTCCGAGTCGCCAAACCCCGACTTCTCCTTCCCTTTTCTCGTCCCCCATGCTCAATGCTTCCTACCACCAGCCCTGCATACACCCCCCTACGAACCGCAAAGCCACTATGTGGTCCCTGTCTTTAAAAAAACGGATAATTATCACGGGCGATTCCCAAAAAGGAAAATGGACGGCATCCAGATAGATAGTTTCCCAGGAGCCACATTAAGACATGTAACAGCCATCTTGCAGAAACAAACATCTCCCAAATCGGACACTAAGCTTATCGTATTGTCTATCGGCATAAACAACTGCCTTAGACAACAGACACCGATCACAATAATTAAGGACACCCGACGTTTAATTAGGACGGCCAGAGAAACATTCCCCCAGGCTCGCATCGCAATTCCCCTCATAACGGTATGTATCAGGCTATCCGCCACCCAACTCCGTTGCGTCAAGTCTTTCAATGACTTCGTGAGGGATAATATTGAGGACGTTGACTCACGTGCTGTTTATCTCAACACACTGTCGGCGCTGAAATTTCAAACTGTCCACGACAATATCCATTGGACTCCAGAGACAGCAAAGTCTATGCTTAACGATTGGCTGACTCAACTGGGTTTATCCCTCTCACCCCTCCAACCGTCCCGGTCCTCATTATAAACTCCCCACTATCCTTTTCCTTACCCTAACCACTTCCCTCCCCCTCTCCTAAACATAACCATTTCCCCAATATTTTATTCCTTTTATTGATTTTATTTAATTGATTTTATATCCTTTTCCTTACCCTAACCACTTCCCTCCCCCTCTCCTAAACATAACCATTTCCCCAATATTCTATTCCTTTAATTGATTTTATTTCATTGATTTTATGGAAGCAAATGTTTTTAACGTATCTTTAAATTGCTTGTGCCCGTGCCCTCCTCTCCTCTAGCCCCATGTATTACTGCATGGCGCATGAGGGCCCTAACCCCTGCGCAGAAACATTAATCTGTGCGCAGCGTGTCGCAGATCACGATTGTCCGACTTTCTTAGGGTGCACTCACACTAGGCCATCGCACTCACACTAGGCCTTTCAAGGTACCTTGGGTACCTTGAAAGGCGCTATATCAATTGAGTTCCCAGAGGGACGCTCTCTTGCTCTCTTCTTCCTCCATCATCCCACAATTGTCTCCGCTTCGCTCTCGCACTCTCAAAGATAATGTCATGTTATTTTTTATTGAGGTCACCCCTTCGGCGGCTACGTAGAGACAGTGGACGGCGTGGGGTTCTGCGCCTGGCCCAGATCCCATGATCCGAGTCACTGATGTTGTGTTTTTTAGTTTTTTGGGAGGTTGGCGGGTGGCTAGTGTGTGTGTGTTTCGTTTGCCCGTTTGTTATTTTTTTCTTTAATACATAACTGGTTTCTGTGTGTTGTGTGTGTCTTTGCATGTTTCTAAATTATTAATTTTAATTCATTATTACACAGAAAAGAAAAAATATATATTTTAAGAGGTTTTAACATGCAAATGTTAATTGTTCAACAGTAAATACACAGACCTGTATAAACCATGTGTTGAGGAAGAGGATGAGGAGTTGGTTGCAGTTGAAGAGTTTACAACACACACCAACTAACCAACACACTAAGCTATTGCCTGTGGCATTCCAGTTTTTCCTCTGTACAATATTTGTCGTGTTTAAATAATTTTTGTAAAAGTAGCAAATTGATGTCCGTCTCTCCTTTCCCTGTCTTGTGCACGTCTTAAAGTGCTCAAGCCACCCTGCCCTCTGCGTCATTCCAGTCTTGCTATGTGCAAAGCAAGACATGGGATTCTTTAGATCAACACAAAAATTCTAATGTATATTTGTTTAGGTGGATGGTATTTTTAGAGAATATTTAATAGTTTTCTTTAGGTAATTTAAATGTGATGGTCACTACACCAAAATTAACCAATGTTTGTGCTCACTCTTTAGATTCAGAGATGGTCTTTCAGCCCTTCAGTTGTTCACTACAGCCTCACCCTGCTTTGTTGTCCCCTGTCCTGACCCACTTTAAAAAGGGGCGGACTGCTCTGGAACCTGAGAGACTCTTCAAACCTGACCTCAGTCCACCACGGAGCAACAGGAGACTTAAACAAAGAAACACTTTGAGCTACTGGGCGGACTAACTCCTTGACTGTGAAGGTTTGTAAATCACTCATATTTTTCATAACTAGTTGTGAAAACACATTGCCATGGTGCTGAACATTTTTTCTTTGCAGGAGGTGAGGCTGCCGTGTCTGTGGAGGAAGTTTTGATGTTCGCAACTGGACTGAATAAACTTCCCCTATCTGGATTGGAACCATCACCAAGAATAGAGTTCCTGGATGACTCTCCATTCCCAATGGCAAATACATGTTGTGAGGGACCGGCGTGGTCGCCCCACGTATCTGGGATACGGCCAACCAGATTCAGAGAGTGTGGGCAAAAACGAGGGCAATTGTCTCAGGACAAGAAAAGTGAAGCTTTATTTTCTCTCTCGTACTGGCCTCCCATCAAGCCAGCACCACCTTCAGCCCCCAAACACCAAATGAGGCAGCCCTTAAATAGGGAAATGATTGGACCAATCAAGGCCGTATGGGCCAGACCACTAGTTGGGGGAACATTCTTTAGCTAGAGCTACCAATCCTACCTAACTGAACAGAAAGTACATTGTGTGAATACAAAATAAACATGACACTAAATAAACAATCACCAAATACATATATACCCACACCTTGTGCACAACCTATAGATATTTACAAAACAGCTGTTTTTATCAACACCCCCTGGGCTATTCCCTGATGCCATGATCCTGAGCTTCCCTTACCACACTGCCCCCTACCGTGGCAGAAGCCCAATTTCCCACATCCCAAATATATATACACATATAATAATAATTTCTCTAACGCAAGACTGAGAAGGGGAAGGATTTCACCTTCTCACACATGTTCAAACACATTGAAATTACCACTCATAGACATGTACACTGAGTTTAAGACAAAAAAAAATGGACATTGGACTTCAAAATTCTCCAGGATTTGGATGTTTTTAAGCCATGAGATGACCACTAGGGATGCTGAAAAGGTTGTTATTTGTTGTTATTAAAGGTTAAGAATCTTTATAATGTAAAGATACAAGTGTTTTTCTCTCACAGTTAACATTTTAGCCATTCTATGTCAGACAAAATAAACAAGGCCAAGAAGTTTTGTTTTAATACTTAAATAAATGTAATAAATATTTATAAATAATTACTTTGCTATTATTTGATTCATTTATTTCCTCAAAACACTGGGTGACATTCAGACATAGACGGCAGTGTTCCACAGCTACTAATCAGATTTCAGGGCATATTAAAAAACATCTTAAACACTCTAAAAACAATAGCAGGAAGAAAAGCAAAGGGTTAGGGTTAGGAAGAGAAGAGGCAAACCCATTCACCTTTTGCGCTGAAATTCACCCTTGCCCTCCCACGCCTCTTCCGATCACTCCTGCGGATGTTACACCTGCCCTAGCAAGGGAAGAACCGAGTCATCAGGCTCCATCTTCTCCTTCCCCCTCCTCTTCCTCACTACTCAGTTATTCTTATCACCAGCCCCGCATACACCCCTACACGAATCGCAAAGCCATTATGTGGTCCCTCCCGAAAATCCATAATCATCATGGGCGATTCGAATTTAGCCCGTATCCCAAAAGTAAAACTGGACTAGATACAATGTTTCCCAGGAGCTACGCTCAGACACATGACAGCCGTCCTCTCAGACCGGACACCAAACTCATGGTTTTATCAGTTGGTATAAACAACTGCTTTAGGGAGCAAACGGCACTTACAATAACTAAAGACACCCGACGGCTAATTAGGACAGCCAGAAGTAAATTCCCCCAGGCTCTTATCGCTATTCCCCTTTTAACCGTGTCTATTAAATCATCCGCCGGCCAACTCCGTTGCGTTAAGGCCTTTAACACCTTCGTTAGGGATAACATTGAAGACGTCGACTCCCGTTCCGGCTACCTTAATCAACTGTCGTTACTTAAATTCCGGGTCCTCAAAACGGTCACACACTCACTGCGCAGCCCGTTGTCCTCACAGCGTTCGCCCACCACCAGCCCAGCCAAATACCAACACATCACACGGATCTTAGATAAAAATCCCCCCAATTCACACACAAAGGTCGTGGTTCTCTCTCTGGGCATCAACCATAGGGAGAACCTGTTCGAGTCGACAACGGGCTTTCTCCAGGCACTGCACCGCAAAACAGTAGAAAAATACCCGCAGGCCACAATCTATGCCCCCCTCATTAATTTCTCACATAATTTATCTGCACCACATCAGACCCTATTAACACGCCTTAATTCATTCATCACTATAAAATACAACACACTTTTCGAAATACACCATTCTGAATTTCACACAACTCATGACGACATACATTGGACAGCAGACACTGCATCACACGCACTTCAACATTGTCTGTGTGAAAAAGAGTTTCCTCGACGCACATGGTTGTTGTTAAAAAGCATATTTTTACTTAAAACACATAGCACAACCGTCGAGTCACTTGCACAACTCAAGCCTCCCTCCAGTCTAAAACTCTGGCCTTCTTAAGGCCTGATTCCACCGGACGCGTTACGGCCGCGTTACAGCTGCGGCACGTCTTGGCCGCGGTCACCGCAGCAGATAGGTTCCACTCTAATCAATGAGACCATTTCCTCCGGGCGCGGCTGCAGAACGTCTCAGCAGCGTCCGAGGAGTGGCTCGCCGTGCCGCAGCGCTATCATTCCGTAGCATTTCTATTTTTGCCGCAAGCCGTTGCTGAACCGCGTCAATTTCAACAGAGCAGATCCAGCAGGGCAGGAAGTGAAACAGTAAAAGCCATAGAGCATCCGGTCAATTTTCAAAATAAAACACAATACTCAGCTCATGTAGCCTATCACAACGTCATTTATGTACCGAATCATCATTTTTATAAGGGCAATGGCCGGAAGGTCAAAGCGTGGCATTTAATTGCAGTCGTTTTGGGAGTGGAAGTTGAGTACATTAGGTTCAGGAATTATCGCGTGATCTCGTGATCTCGCGTGAATACGGCTGGCTCGCAAGGCACGTTGCGCTGCCGTAACGCGCCCGGTGGAAATGCAAGCAGGTCAGAGTCGCAGCCGTTCCGTGCCGCAGCCGTAACGTTTCATCCCCACCCCTCGTAGTTCAGATAAACTCAAATTTCTCAGAGACGTCCATAAATATAACCGGTCCCACAAACTTATGGAACATTTCCATGGCCGTCCCGGTGGGCCCAGTCTTGTCGGGGAACCTCACCGCACTCCTCCACAACTATACACATAGCCATTGTGGTAACCCAGCACGGTGAGCGAACCACCACCTCCCAAAACAGGACACATCTTTGCTGGGCAAAAGCCAAAAAGGCATGTTTAATCCCGTCACCCACGAGGACCGGTCTCTCCGTACAGGAGCCACATGGCTGGGAGAGCCCTAAACGAGTGGAGAAGCAGGCTAATGAAGCCCTGCTTCTCCACCTGGGCCTCAGGTGCTCTGCATGTCCTTATTGGCCCGGGCCGGGTTGCCACACCATACATAACAACTCAACCAACATTTTAGAAACACCCAACATTACTGAACAAAAATATACGGCACTTAGACACCTGCGTAATTACAAATACAGTCATTAAACCCGCTGACAAAGGGTCCAAAATAGTCATCTTAGATACACAACAATACCTCTTAGAATCACACAGACAGTTAGGGAACACATTACATTACAGACCCATACAGGATTCACTCCAATTGGCCACACAACAAATTTGCAATATATTTACTGATCTCCATAAACGTAAATACATCACACATAGACAGAAAATATATTTAGACGGTCCAGACACTCCACGCGAACGCCTGTTTTATCTTCTACCAAAGATCAACAAGGCGCCCGAATCCTGGGCCCCGTTTCCCGAAAGCGTCGTTAGCCTAAGTGGATCGTGAAGTGCGTCGAAAGGGCATCGTAGAGTTTTCACCGCGTTTCCCGAAAGCATCGTTGGTAACTAACGTCATGAAAACGCTCGTAGCTAACGAGTACTCCAGGGGTACTCGTAGGTACTCGTAGGACGCTAAGGGCCCTTACATAGTCGACGCGAGCGACGCGCGTAAACGACGTGAGTGACGCGAGCGTCGCGCTTCCTTTCATAGTCTACACAGCATACGCGAACGTCGCGGGCAATGCATGACATGCAATATATGGCAAGCCGAGTGTGCCACAATTCGACTTCAATTAAACGCGTTCTGAAACGCCAGCACGCGTGCCCAGAACGCGTTTTGGTTTTCCAGAACGCGTTCCGGCGTTTCAGCGCGCGCGCCCAGAACGCGTTCCGGCGTTTCAGCGCGCGCGCCCAGAACGCGTTCTGGCATTTCAGCGCGCGCGCCAAGAACGCGTTCCGGTATGGCAAGCCATCCCCGCCAGAAAGCGGCATCATTTAGACGCGTATCACCTTCATTACGCCGTAAAATACGCCGTAAAATGCAGAAAAACTGCGTATTTTACGCCGTCATGCGCAAAAAAGCGCCGCTTTTTACGCCCGCAAATGAGCCTTTCAAGAGCGCGCGTAAAAAGCGCAGTTTTGAACATCTAAACGCGCGTAAAATACGGCGCTTTTGTGCACATCACAACGCCGTAAAATACGGCGTTTCTATAGTATGCTAATGACCTACGCCCTTCTTTTCTCTCAGCCAATGCATTTGAAGTGTTTGCGCCCAATCGCTGACCAAGACAAGCAGACCAAATCAGTTCAACTCAGATCTGCTTTGAGGATTTCTCCTCTCATTTGGCGATAGTTGTAGCGTCATTTAGATACATATATTAGTAAATGCATTTCTAATTGTGTGGTTTCCTTGGCACATTTGTTAGAGACGCTTGATCTATAGGCAGGAGGTTGTCGGATCGAATCCATTTGTTACCGGATTTCTGCTTTTGTCAGATGGACACGCTTTTATGATCGCAATGTTTTTTCGTCGGCGAGCCAGACCTCCTGTGTTATAAGTTCCAAAGACAGTGCCTTTTTAGTCAGCCAGCCAGATCATCTCGGTGTCTTGTAACACGCTTTATAAGTTAATTATATTTAAATTATTATAGCCATCGAGCCTTTATTTTCGTGGAGTTATCGTTACATCCTCTCTCGTTCAATCGATATAAATACACAGTGGAAAGGAGTGAGAGGGAGCCACAGTTACGAAAGTGTCAAACAAGCTGTCCTCTAAATCACCATTTCCCTAGGCCTATATGTTTTCAGGCCGACAAATGGTTGAAATAGTAACGTTGTGACCCGGCGTATATTAGACTTGTTAAAGCAGAAATGCTTGCTGGCAGTGTCTATTCAGTTTCAACACTCCAATTCCAAAATTATGTTTTCATGTCGTCAAATGCTCGAAATAAAGTCAGGTTGTGGCATCTACTTGACCCAGTCTCACCAATATGCGTACAGATCGCACGGTTTGACACTTTCAAAATGCGTGCAGTACATACGCCAAATGACCATTTCGCGTGCATATGATACGCAAAACCCAGCATTAACTACTGTGGAGTGCGGATGCGTCCATTTCGCGTGCATATGATACGCAAATCCCAGCATTAACTGAATGGGAAATGCAATATTTTAGGACAGATTCACCATTAAACGTGTTTCTAATGACATTTCTAGCGAGAAATGTACTTTTCCCTTGAATAATCTTCAGTCAGTGAATGTGTATGATCTTTATAAATCTTTATTATCTGAATGGGAAATGCAATAGTTTAGGACCGATTCACCGTTAAACGTGTTTCTAATAGGCCTAACGTTTCTAGCGAGAAATATACTTTTTACTTGCATAATCTTCAGCCAGTGATTGTGTCTGATCTTTAGTTTTATAGTTATTAAGAAGATTTTATCGGCTCTATCATCTTGTTAGAAACACGTAGGCCTATATCTGAGAGCCAACCCAGTCGACAAAAGCATACGTTGACAGTGTACGTTTTCGTGAACCCTGGATTACGTCGCATTTCAACATAAAGTAGCGTGTTATATACACACACACACACACACACACACACACACACACACACACACACACACACACACACACACACACACACACACACACACACACACAATGCATTTCGCTGCTTAAACAACAACATATATTATAACTTTCAAAACATTGGCCAAAGTGGAATATCTTTTTTATTTGGACTGCTTCTAGGACATTATGGGTGGATTTTGAACGGTATGTGGGCAGGACGTTTTTTGCAGGACCTGGCAACCCTGCGCTGTTGCCCGAGGTGGTGAAATGCTCCGGAACAGATCTGGATCCACTATGGCCAAAAGACTTGTATGCCCCCCCTCCCCCCTTAAATAAATACTATGGCAGAATAAAGAATAAATTCATGCATTATCATTCCACTTAAACACGTGTTTTTACAGTATAGCGTGGTGGAGGGATGACGTATGTTGGCCAACCCGGAAGCGTCGCCCTGGGTTCCCTTGACAAAAAGCCAACAGGGTTTTCCATTGGATTTTGGATTTTTGCAGAAAAAGCACCCCCTCAAAAACTGAAAATAAATAAATAAATAAAAATATCCTTGCTCCAAAGAACGAAATGTAAACCAATGCATTCTGAATGGGAGTGTTTCTCCGATTTTTCCATGCTACACAGAACGAAATGTAAACCCATGCAAATAAAGACTTCATGGTCATAATAATTTAAATATCATTAATCTCCTGAGGGTGGTATTCTATTTTTTTCAACGGGGCTGCATCCAGTCACTTGACCGTCATGGTTGCTATGGTGGTTGCTATCGACCGCCCCCTCATACTTACATGGCTCTAAAAACCACGCGGCAAAGGAGCTGCCGTAAATTGTGTTGTTTTTGTCGTAAACTAGGGTCCGATGGTTAAAAAATAGACAGATATTCCAAGGTATCCTTAAAAGGCAGCTTGGATGTTTTTATTTTCTGCAGTTTAGACTTCTTCTATAACCTATTTTTGAAAGCAAAACACGAAGCTCATTGATTTAACGAGGCAGGGTTATTTGAAACAATTTATTCAATAAATATTTGTGAGAGGTCATTCCTTCTCCTGAGTTTGCTTCCTATTTATGTCTAGTGTACACCCCTACTGTCCACAAGTAATTCCCCCCCCCCCTCCCCATATGGATTTAGAGAATTGTTGCCACGTCCCAGTGGAGGAGGTATCATATATGAAAGAGGGCATTCAATTATAGCCTACTACAATGATCAATTAGGAGGCTGAAGCCCTAAAGGAAGTGATGCAATAGGTGACTGAGTCGACAACATTTAAGTAAGCTCTACCTTGGGGTCTCTTATATATCAGGGGGTCTGAAAGGACGCATACGCTCCAACCTGTGGCTCCAGCCCTACAGGAAATGACTCAGCAAGTGCTCCATCTCTTTGCACCTCACCCAGCGGCTCACTTGCAAGATTTTGGCCTGAAGTTCTTCCCAGACCTACACCCTAGCCATCCAACATGCATATCTGAGAATCAGCCCTCTCTTTAATAATGACAAAAAGTTATTAGAGAAATACACATTAACTTTTTGTTATCTCATAAGCGGCGTGGTGCCGGCTCCTTTTTGACCTTTTGACCCCAGACTTCAAAAACGTGGCCACAGGCCAGCTGTGTCTACACACCTAAAGCCACAAATGTACACCTCCATCCCACAAAAAATGAGGACTAGAAACTAACCTCTGTCTTATGTACATTTACTGTACTGTTGGAGGTCACGCCCCTTTTCCGGCCTTTTCGAGATAGCTAGGGATGCTAAAATGTTTACACACATTTCCCAGGGCCCCGAGAACGACATATCCGAGATTTGGACTTCTAGCCCTTAGAGAAAAAAAGTTTTCCCAAATGGACTGTCATTTGGACAAAGCCCCTCAGAAGTGTTGCCTGCAAGACCTAACGTTAAGCTGAGTCCAATGAGATCAAGCTCGCCCTCTTGCTACACCGAGATCATGTCCTAGACCTAGGTGTACCATGTAAAATACATGTTACCATTTGCTAGAGTATCATGCTCGGTGTCATTGGACTCAGCTCAACGTGTAGATGCTAAATAACATGTAATTTGTCACAAATTTCTATCGGGAAGCAAATCAATAGCGGCTCATTATTGATTAAGGCCTCCAATTTCGACAGCTAATTACTACCATTAAACATGTTCGAATATGCTCATGTGTGGCACCGTTGCAATCGCCTGGAAGCGTAGTTGTTAAAGGACACCTTGTTCGCCCTCTTATCTCACCGGGAAGATATTTACATGCTTCTGATTGACTAATGAATTGATGCAGCTATTCCCCCAGAAGTCAGGGGTCAAAAGGTCAAAAGGAGCCGGCACCACGCCGCTTATGAGACAAAAGTTAATGTGTATTTCTCTCATAACGTTTGGTCATTATTAAAGAGAGGCCTGATTCTCAGATATGCAGTTTGGATGGCTACATGATGCTTGTGGACAGTAGGGTTGTACACTAGACATAAATAGGAAGCAAACTCAGGAGAAGGAATGACCTTTCACAAATATTTATTGAATAAATTGTTTCAAATAACCCTGCCTCGTTAAATCAATGAGCTTCGTGTTTTGCTTTCAAAAATAGGTTATAGAAGAAGTCTAAACTGCAGAAAATAAAAACATCCAAGCTGCCTTTTAAGGATACCTTGGAATATCTGTCTATTTTTTAACCATCGGACCCTAGTTTACGACAAAAACAACACAATTTACGGCAGCTCCTTTGCCGCGTGGTTTTTAGAGCCATGTAAGTATGAGGGGGCGGTCGATAGCAACCACCATAGCAACCATGACGGTCAAGTGACTGGATGCAGCCCCGTGGAAAAAAATAGAATACCACCCTCAGGAGATTAATGATATTTAAATTATTATGACCATGAAGTCTTTATTTGCATGGGTTTACATTTCGTTCTGAAAAATCGGAGAAACACTCCCATTCACTCCCATACATCTCCGCAGTGGCAAAGCCCCAGGGATTGATGAGATCCAGCCAGAAATGCTAAAGGCTCTGGGTGTTGAGGGGCTGTCATGGTTGACACGCCTATTCAACATCGCGTGGGAGTCGGGTACAGTGCCAAAGGAGTGGCAAACCGGGGTGGTGGTTCCCCTGTTCAAAAAGGGGGACCAGAGAGTGTGTGCCAATTACCGGGGTATCACACTTCTCAGCCTCCCTGGTAAAGTCTACTCCAAGGTGCTGGAAAGGAGGGTTCGGCCGATCGTCGAACCTCAGATTGAAGAGGAACAATGCGGTTTTCGCCCCGGACGTGGAACTACGGACCAGCTCTTCACTCTCGCAAGGATCCTGGAGGGGGCCTGGGAGTATGCCCATCCGGTCTACATGTGTTTTGTGGATCTGGAGAAGGCGTATGACCGGGTCCCCCGGGAGAAACTGTGGGAGGTGCTGCGGGAGTATGGGGTAAGGGGGTCTATCCTCAGGGCCATCCAATCTTTGTACTCCCAAAGCGAGAGCTGTGTTCGTGTTCTCGGCAGCCAGTCAGTTTCGTTCTCAGTGGGTGCTGGTCTCCGCCAGGGCTGCGCCTTGTCACCAATCCTGTTTGTGATATACATGGACAGGATATCGAGGCGTAGTCGTGGTGGGGAGGGGTTGCAGTTCGGTGGTCTGAGGATCTCGTCACTGCTTTTTGCAGATGATGTGGTCCTCATTGGATCATCGGCCTGTGACCTTCAGCACTCACTTGATCGGCTGGCGGCCGAGTGTGAATCGGCTGGGATGAGGATCAGCACCGCTAAATCTGAGGCCATGACTCTTAGCAGGAAACCGGTGGATTGCTTACTCCGGGTAGGAAATGAGTCCTTAGCCCAAGTGAAGGAGTTCAAGTACCTCGGGGTCTTGTTCGCGAGTGAGGGTACTATGGAGCGTGAGATTGGCCGGAGAATCGGAGCAGCGGGGGCGGTATTGCGTTCGCTTTACCGCACCGTTGTAACGAAAAGAGAGCTGAGCCGCAAGGCAAAGCTCTCGATCTACCGGTCGATCTTCGTTCCTATCCTCACCTATGGTCATGAGGGCTGGGTGATGACCGAAAGGACGAGATCGCGGGTACAAGCGGCCGAGATGAGTTTTCTCAGAAGGGTGGCTGGCGTCTCCCTTAGGGATAGGGTGAGAAGCTCAGCCATCCGTGAGGAACTCGGATTAGAGCCGCTGCTCCTTTACTTAGAAAGGAGTCAGCTGAGGTGGTTCGGGCATCTGGTAAGGATGCCCACTGGGCGCCTTCCTTGGGAGGTGTTTCAGGCACGTCCAGTGGGAAGGAGACCTCGGGGAAGACCCAGGACTAGGTGGAGAGATTATATCTCAACACTGGCCTGGGAACGCCTCGGGATCCCCCCGTCAGAGCTGGTCAATGTGGCCCGGGAAAGGGAAGTCTGGGGCCCCCTGCTTGAGCTGCTCCCCCCGCGACCCGACCCCGGATAAGCGGTCGAAAATTAGATGAGATGAGAGACTCCCATTCAGAATGCATTGGTTTACATTTCGTTCTTTGGAGCAAGGATATTTTTATTTATTTATTTATTTTCAGTTTTTGAGGGGGTGCTTTTTCTGCAAAAATCCAAAATCCAATGGAAAACCCTGTTGGCTTTTTGTCAAGGGAACCCAGGGCGACGCTTCCGGGTTGGCCAACATACGTCATCCCTCCACCACGCTATACTGTAAAAACACGTGTTTAAGTGGAATGATAATGCATGAATTTATTCTTTATTCTGCCATAGTATTTATTTAAGGGGGGAGGGGGGGCATACAAGTCTTTTGGCCATAGTGGATCCAGATCTGTTCCGGAGCATTTCACCACCTCGGGCAACAGCGCAGGGTTGCCAGGTCCTGCAAAAAACGTCCTGCCCACATACCGTTCAAAATCCACCCATAATGTCCTAGAAGCAGTCCAAATAAAAAAGATATTCCACTTTGGCCAATGTTTTGAAAGTTATAATATATGTTGTTGTTTAAGCAGCGAAATGCATTGTGTGTGTGTGTGTGTGTGTGTGTGTGTGTGTGTGTGTGTGTGTGTGTGTGTGTGTGTGTGTGTGTGTGTGTGTGTGTGTGTGTATATAACACGCTACTTTATGTTGAAATGCGACGTAATCCAGGGTTCACGAAAACGTACACTGTCAACGTATGCTTTTGTCGACTGGGTTGGCTCTCAGATATAGGCCTACGTGTTTCTAACAAGATGATAGAGCCGATAAAATCTTCTTAATAACTATAAAACTAAAGATCAGACACAATCACTGGCTGAAGATTATGCAAGTAAAAAGTATATTTCTCGCTAGAAACGTTAGGCCTATTAGAAACACGTTTAACGGTGAATCGGTCCTAAACTATTGCATTTCCCATTCAGATAATAAAGATTTATAAAGATCATACACATTCACTGACTGAAGATTATTCAAGGGAAAAGTACATTTCTCGCTAGAAATGTCATTAGAAACACGTTTAATGGTGAATCTGTCCTAAAATATTGCATTTCCCATTCAGTTAATGCTGGGATTTGCGTATCATATGCACGCGAAATGGACGCATCCGCACTCCACAGTAGTTAATGCTGGGTTTTGCGTATCATATGCACGCGAAATGGTCATTTGGCGTATGTACTGCACGCATTTTGAAAGTGTCAAACCGTGCGATCTGTACGCATATTGGTGAGACTGGGTCAAGTAGATGCCACAACCTGACTTTATTTCGAGCATTTGACGACATGAAAACATAATTTTGGAATTGGAGTGTTGAAACTGAATAGACACTGCCAGCAAGCATTTCTGCTTTAACAAGTCTAATATACGCCGGGTCACAACGTTACTATTTCAACCATTTGTCGGCCTGAAAACATATAGGCCTAGGGAAATGGTGATTTAGAGGACAGCTTGTTTGACACTTTCGTAACTGTGGCTCCCTCTCACTCCTTTCCACTGTGTATTTATATCGATTGAACGAGAGAGGATGTAACGATAACTCCACGAAAATAAAGGCTCGATGGCTATAATAATTTAAATATAATTAACTTATAAAGCGTGTTACAAGACACCGAGATGATCTGGCTGGCTGACTAAAAAGGCACTGTCTTTGGAACTTATAACACAGGAGGTCTGGCTCGCCGACGAAAAAACATTGCGATCATAAAAGCGTGTCCATCTGACAAAAGCAGAAATCCGGTAATAAATAGATTCGATCCGACAACCTCCTGCATATAGATCAAGCGTCTCTATCAAATGTGCCAAGGGAACCACACATTTAGAAATGCATTTACTAATATATGTATCTAAATGACGCTACAACTATCGCCAAATGAGAGGAGAAATCCTCAAAGCAGATCTGAGTTGAACTGATTTGGTCTGCTTGTCTTGGTCAGCGATTGGGCGCAAACACTTCAAATGCATTGGCTGAGAGAAAAGAAGGGCGTAGGTCATTAGCATACTATAGAAACGCCGTATTTTACGGCGTTGTGATGCGCACAAAAGCGCCGTATTTTATGCGCGTTTAGATGTTCAAAACGGCGCTTTTTACGCGCGCTCTTGAAAGGCTCATTTGCGGGCGTAAAAAGCGGCGCTTTTTTGCGCATGACGGCGTAGTTTTTCTGCATTTTACGGCGTATTTTACGGCGTAATGAAGGTGATACGCGTCTAAATGATGCCGCTTTCTGGCGGGGATGGCTTGCCATATTCCGGCATTTCTGCGCGCGCGCTCAGAACGCATATTAGCATATTAACAGCACGCGTGCTGTTTTTTTATTATGTTATCATAGTTGCCACGGCACTTACCATACACAATGTTCGGTCAAGTAGCTTAGATAGTGTATAGTCAAAGTGTATGTACTTGTAGTGATCACCACCTCCACATTAACCACCTAATTTGAAACATCTTAACATCTTTCGACTTTAAGAACGACACAACAGAAAAGATTCGCGAAAGAAGAGCTCTGGTCTCGACTGATGTTGTCTGTGTGTTTGCCCTAGCATATGATTAGGTGAAAACGGCTCAAATCTATTGGCTGAGAAAATTGAGGGGAGGAGTGCATTAGCATATTAACAGCACGCGTGCTGTTAATATGCTAATATGCGTTCTGAGCGCGCGCGCAGAAATGCCGGAACGCGTTCTTGGCGCGCGCGCTGAAATGCCAGAACGCGTTCTGGGCGCGCGCGCTGAAACGCCGGAACGCGTTCTGGGCGCGCGCGCTGAAACGCCGGAACGCGTTCTGGAAAACCAAAACGCGTTCTGGGCACGCGTGCTGGCGTTTCAGAACGCGTTTAATTGAAGTCGAATTGTGGCACACTCGGCTTGCCATAGCAATACACCACTCACGCCATGGGTGGCAGCAGAGTCACCGGTGTTTTCGCGGGGGGACGTTCGAGGTGACGTTCCGATCAAAGTGGCTACGGAAGAAGAGTGATGAAGCGCAGAGATAGGCGGTGGTATGTGCGCCCTTTAAATACCACACGAGATCAGGATGGGGAATTTGTTTCTCTGGTGCTTCCAATGCGAAGCATGGACGAGGAGAGGCATTTCCAGTATTTTCGGATGTCGGCACCAAAGTTTGATGATCTCCTTTCGCGAGTCATCCGATATCTTCCCGACTCTCACCAAAACCGGCCCTTGTCAGGGAGCAGCTGGCAGATTATTTTTTGTCAGATGCTGGCGTGTTTCCCCACCAGTACAATGTGCTACGATTGGGTATGCGCACTGACCAATAAATGTATATACATTGGTCACTTGGAAGCATGACTTTTGATTCATTGGTTATGTTACACAAGTTACCTAATTTGGTTTACGTCAAACTCATTAATTCATATCCATATAAAATGTTTATACAACGAGCTATTGCCTTGACGGATGAATGAATTATTTAAGTGTAGGCCTATAGCCAAAGGCTTTAAGCTATAGCGCATAATGTCCACAGAAATTATATGGTAGCCAACATTATTAGAGAAAAGGGGTTTATTTATCAAATACAGAAAATAGTCCCACCATACACGCACACATTTTTCATTCACTACACACTCACGCTTTCAAATTTCATTCACTCAAAGAGGCTACTGAACTTATGTTTCAAATTGAACGTGAACACAAAACATTACGTAATTAATTCAAATAGGCTAACAGTAAAACAAATAAGGCCAGTAATAGAACGAATATCGGGTGACAAGGAGATCATTAAAATGGCTCACAATCCCGCATCAGCTGTTTGATGTCGCGCATCAAAATAGCACTTTGACCCTGTGGAAGGGTTCGCATAAATTGGCACAGATAATTAGTAAAAGAGACGTCAAGTCATTCTTATCACTTTCCCGCATCCTCTCATATATTCTTCTGTAAATATAACCTATAGTAGTAATAATGTACAATATTTGCAGTATCGCCCCCACCGACTACGCTTGGTATTGCATGGATCGGCGCGTCGCGTATCAAAAATTTGGAGGACGCGTTTTGCTACGCTTCGACGTTAATGGCGGCCGAAGCGTCGCGTCGCGTAGCCTTTTGGACGCGTAAGCGTAGCGTTGCGTCAACTATGTATAGCCTCAGTGGCGTCACCATCGGAGATTCCGTGTATTGGCTGCGTTTTATTAAAACGCATTGCGCCTTTATGTTCTTAGTTTGGTGATTAATAAAGATTATGAATTAATTTATTAATAAAGATGTTAAAATGGCCAAAATAAAACGTGACAGTCCAGAATATGTTTGCACAGGCAGGGCACTCAAAATGTGTGAGAGAAAGTGGGGGGATTTGTGCAGACTGTGACATAGGCTACTCATAAAACATAGCCTAAAATAACCCCAAAAAATCAAAATTAAACAATATAATGAATGAAAGAAATGAAAAAAAAATTAAAGGCAAAAGGAGCAGGTAAAAGGCTGGGATATGGCGGGGATTGGTCACGTTGACGGGGATGTTTAGTGACATGGGGAGGGGGGGGGGGGGTTTAAAAAAAAGCCACGATCACTCTTCGGCGTGATTCCAAACCAAATTCCAAAGAACGGATCTTCCTCGTCCTCGTCCGGTTCACCCAACGCCACCCCAGCCTTGGCTGCAATGTTGTGCAACATTGCTGTCACGCAGATCAAAACGCACGACTTGGCTGGCGCAAACTGGAGCCCTCCGCCGGACTTGTGGAGGCATCGGAAGCGCAACTTCCACCTGCCGATCGTGCGCTCGACAATGCACCGGGCCAGACGGTGGGCTTCGTTGTACTGTTCCTCGTGGACGTCTCCCGGGTTAGCCACTGGGGTGAACAGGTGAGGCCTAAGCGGATAGCCACTGTCTCCGAGGAGCCGCCACTCTCCCCTGGAGGCTGCAGCCAGCCGACGATGGAGGACTCGCGGAACACGAAGGAGTCGTGAGTGCTTCCAGGCCATCTCGCTGATGGTCGCACACCACCTGGCAGTTGACAGCGGCATATCCCTTCCGACAAATTGTTGGGAAAAACGGTCTGTCTAGTTACTGGACCAGATGAAATGAGACGGAGAGGTAATAAAGTCTATCGGCACGAGGACCTTGGATTTATTAAGTAAAGTGGCAACGGTTATACAGTCATAAAGCGTGAGAGATCGAATATGTCTAAGTCCCTAATCAGCGCTGATGGTTCGTCCAGAGCTTCGCCTCCGTGGAAGGTCTGCTGCAGAAGAAGGGGATGAGTTCCTGTGTGATACACTCTTATGCTGTATCTTCCTCTCGATGAGGTGTGTGCGTTTGAGATGTGTATGGTTCTGTGTGTCTTTGGTTGACCTTGCCTCCCAGGCTCTAGTGTATGCATGTATATCTTCTTGTGTTCTTCCTGACGGGGGAGAGTCTCACAGAGTCTCCTGCTTGTGGCCCTCCCGTTCTGAGGATGAAACGGTGCATTGTCTGAGTGTTTACCATTTGCCGGGAGGAGAGATGGGGCCTTGGTTCTGGCCTTCACCTGACCATGTTCTCATGTGTGTGTTATGTGTTAAAAATTGACTATATTGTAACGTGACTGCCATGTGTTGTGCTCCTCAAGCTAGGGTGGGAGTTAGCTATATTTATAATGTACATGTGATGTGCTCAGCAGGTTATTTTGCCCAACATATCCCCCTCAAGTCGTCGTAAGACGACTTTTACTCATTAGGGGTACGAGGGATAGGACTTCAGCGCGGGACTACCATCATAACACTTTTTAGAAATAACAGAAAGAAGGCAAAATGATCATAAAAACAAACAACCATGAGCATGGGACTAAAATAAGTCGCTGGACCGGGTGTATGGGGAACCACGTGGGAGAAACACCACCCATGCTTCAGACATGGGTGTGCCATACACACCCCACCTAGGGGGTGGCATCCACCCCGGCCTTACATCGCGAACAGACAATACCAAGTAAAGTGGCAGCAGGTAATACACAAAAAACAAACATACCACAAGCATACAATTATACAAAAAAAAAATATCAAACGATACCCAAAAACAACAACAACCAACAACAAAACTAACACCAAACCCTAAGAATAACAACGAAATGCAACAATAAAACAAACAGTAAACAATAAACAAAAATGCAACAATCACACAAATACTACACAATAACAATCACAGGAAAGAAATGCAACCATGAAACGTGTCCCTAAATAATATTAATAATAATAGAAAGATATGAGGTAGATAACGAATGGCAATCCCCCTCAACCCATCCCCAGATGACCACACACTAAGGATGTGAGGAGAAGTTAGCTGGTCGTGTAACAATAAGCAATCACACGCATGGGGTATTCGGGGTAGGCCCGGGGCACGGGAACAACTGAAACCACGGAATAGTCCTGAGCGTCATCACGGGCAGGTGGACGCAAGGCGCCACCTGAGCGTTAGACCCTTTTATTCAACTGCGCTCAGGACCTCATCTGATAAACGGGCAATCAAGGCCCCTGGAATCTCGCCCGTGTGTATCCCCGAGCTCCATCTAGTGGTACAGCGATATAAACAACAAAATTTTACGTTCCCGGCGTCGGTTGCGTAGTCGTGGGCATAGATATGGGAGCGGCTAAAAACAGTGAAGCGTACAGAAGCGAATACAGCCAGGGCCCTCAAGCCTTAAGGGAACGGGCCGCAGCCCCTGGTGCCGGAACGCAGATCCCTGGTCTGGGCGACGTGGGCGCATCAGGTGGGAGGGGGGGTGGTGCCGTTGGCGGGGACGGGAATGGGGCAGCCCATCTGGAGAGGTTACTAGCACGTCACAGGCGGGGGGGGGGAAGGGGGGTGTGGTGGTGGGGTTTCAGCATACGGTGGTGGAAACAGGACGCCGGGGCCGTGCACCTGGAGAGGCCACTAGCACTCACGGGTAGGTGTCCGGCTCGGCGGGGACACAGTCGGTGGCGGGGGTTGGGTTCCGGGGTTTGAGGCATGCGTCGATCCATTCCAGGGTTACCGTAGGGCGGACCGGGTCGCGGTTGACGATCATGTTGGTCGTGTTGCATCCCCGGCGGTCCTGGCTGGGGGCAGTCCCTCGACCAGTGTCCCACGAGCCCACAAATGAAGCAGGGGTAGGACCGGGTAGGGTTTGTGTTTGGGGTCCGGCCCCGTGCTCTCCATCTGGATCCGCCTCTATGTCTGGACTGATGGTTCTGGTACATCCCGGGTCCCATCTGTGTTGCTGGGTTCGAGGGTGGGTATGGGTACGGGTACGGCGGGGGTTGGGGCCCCCACACTTGAGCGGGAGGGGCTTGCACCTGGGTCGGAGGAGGCCCGCCTGGCTGGACCAAGGGGTTGGGGGTAGGTGGCGGGGCTGGGGGCGTTGGGGGTGTCGGCAGTGGGGCCGCTACAGGCATCATACTCATGGGTCCCCATGTCGTCCTTGGTCTTTTGTGCAGCTGGGATTTCTCGGCTAGCTCCTTGATCTGCATCCTCACGAGTTGCTTCTTCAATTCCTCGTAATCATCATCCTTTTCAAGTCGTTTGTCTTCCTCGAGTCGGTGGTGGTGATCAAGGTGATCCACCCATTCCGTCCATGGCTTGGAGTGCAGTGCCACCACTGTCTTCAGTCTCCTCTGGACCGTGGGTGGCAGTCCCTGTATTATTGCCCGCTGGAATGTCTGTGTCGCCAGTTTGCTACTGTGTGGGGGACAGTCATTATTATCCGTCCACAATCCTTCGGCCCTTTCTATGTACTGAAAGATAGATTCTTCAGGTTTGATGGTCAGGCCGGAGATTCCCACTCGGCCTGCGTCGGCTGGGAAGAGCGCCCTGAGACTCTCCCAGAAGAGGTTTCGGTAAGCTTCGAAGGGGGTGTTGTCAGGTAGGGCCTCAGTCTTGGTCAGTGTCTCCAGTTCAACGATTCGTCTGGCACCATGTGCCCTGCCGATGATGGCTCGTATGTCTCCCAGGGTCAGGAGATCGCCAGACGTCTCAGTTTCAAATCTTCTGATCCAGGCCGAGGCTCCTGCCGTGAGCGTTGGCAAGTGGGCGACCAGGGTGGCCATGTCCCGGTGGCTCCATGGTGTGTATGCTGCTCTTCCCTCCGCATCTATCAATAGAGGTGCCATAAAAGCCTCTTGTATACCTGGCCGGGGGCGGCGGGGCTCGCTCTTATTGGTACGGGGGTCCCTTAAGTGATCTGGGTCAGGGCTGAACTGGGAGGGGGTCATTAATGGGGAAGGTAGGGTGTATGAGGCGGGGGCTTTTGGCTGGGACTGAACTGGTGTTGTCGATTCTAGGGGACAGAACAATCTCGGCATGGGTAGGTGAGCCCTCTCCGGGGAGGGTGGGGGTGAGTGGCTGTCAGTGGGCCGGGAGGCTGAGAATCGCTCTCTGTCTTGGCTTCTCTGGTGTTCGTCTTGCCAATCCTCTCCGGGGGCTCTTCGTCGCTCGTCCGACATGGTGGGCGTGTTCGCCGCTTCTTCTTACAGCAGCCTGGTATGGGGGTGGTCGGGGTTGTGGACGCCTTTACACTGAAGGCCGGATGCGGGGAGGTTTGTCTTTTTGTCTTTATTAGTAACTGGGATAATTCTTCTAGCAGGGGGTGATCGAGAGTTGGGGTTGGATTGGTATTGATGCTGTCTATTTGGAGGCGATGTAGTTGGGGAAGGGCAGGGTTGTTGTTGTCCAGCAGGGGGCGGTGTAGTTGGGGAAGGGTAGGGTTGGGGTGGTCCAGCAGGGGGCGGTGTAGTTGGGGAAGGGCAGAGTCGGAGTGGTCCAGTAGGGGGCGCTGTAGTTGGGGAAGGGCAGAGTCGGAGTGGTCCAGTAGGGGGCGCTGTAGTTGGGGAAGGGCAGAGTCGGAGTGGTCCAGTAGGGGGCGCTGTAGTTGGGGAAGGGCAGAGTCGGAGTGGTCCAGTAGGGGGCGCTGTAGTTGGGGAAGGGCAGAGTCGGAGTGGTCCAGTAGGGGTCGGTGTAGTTGGGGAAGGGCAGGGCTGGAGTGGTCCAGTAGGGGGCGCTGTAGTTGGGGAAGGGCAGAGTCGGAGTGGTCCAGTAGGGGGCGCTGCAGTTGGGGAAGGGCAGAGTCGGAGTGGTCCAGTAGGGGGCGCTGTAGTTGGGGAAGGGCAGGGCTGGAGTGGTCCAGATTTGGCGGAGGGGGAGGTGTGGCTTGGGACTGAGTGAGAGAACTCAAAAAATGGCGGCTGTGGTGCTATAACTCTGTGTGACCTGTCTAACACATGAGAGCGGATGAGTGGCTAGGTGGTAACTCTTGTCACTCTTGGAGGAGGAGAAAAGGAGGAAAAAACAGGGGGGGGGGGAAGCAAAAGACAACAACAGGGCCTAGAGACGTTATTCAATACAGATATTCCTCATAGCCAATAATCGTTATCTATCTTTATTGATTAATCTGTTTCAACAGGCTAAATCGCCAACCAACGCGACAAAGAGATGTTGTTTAGTATCGTAGTTTATCTATGCGACAGGTCCAGTAGTAATTCAAAGAAACACAGTAAAAGAGATATCCTTTATCTTTGTCAACTTATCTAGGTCTAGTTTTAACGGGTCAAACGGTAGATTGAAGCAACACAGTAAAAAAGTTATTTATCATTGTCAATTTATCTAGGTCCGCAGGTTAAGCCATAGACCGAAGCAATACGTCAGAGAGACATTATTCATTATTATCAATCTATCTATTCTTTCCTTTACCCGTTTTAACGGGTCAAGATAGAGCGGGCCACGCATACACACCCACTGATTCACTCACAGATTCCCTCTTTCTCGCAGACGCACACAGAAACATATCAACAGACTTCTCATTCTGTGTCCCGCGCCCACAATCATCAGACACGGCAAAATAGCGTTGAGCACAACAAAGCAAGCAAGCGCTGCACACATAGCGTTGAGCATAACAAAGCAAGGAAACGCTGCACACACACACCCGGGTTATCATTGAATGATTTATTTCTATATTTAGCCGGCTCACAGATACGCTTGTTCTTTTCTTTTTTTTTTTTCTTTTGGGCCTCTTACACACACACACACACACAGCCACCGTCTCTCTCTCTCTCTCACTCGCGCATACACACACTGTCTCTCTGTGTGTCACTCGTGCCCCAGGCATACGGTTCCCTCTGCAAAGGGACTCTAACCTTCTTACCACATAGAATTATTTAATACACATTTATTACTTGGCCATCGGTAGTCTTGTATCACTATGACCGATTCTTATAGGCCCTAGTTTTTTTTTCTTCTCATTCCCTCTGGATTCCACCCGCGGTCCAGGCATCCCTCCGGGTCCACTCTTGGCCCAGGCATTTATCACTAGGCCATCGGTAGTCTTGTATCACTATGACCGATTATTATAGGCCCTAGTGTTTTTCTTCTCATTCCCTCTGGATTCCACCCGCGGTCCAGGCATCCCTCCGGGTCCACTCTTGGCCCAGGCATTTATCACTAGGCCATCGGTAGTCTTGTATCACTATGACCGATTATTATAGGCCCTAGTGTTTTTCTCCTCATTCCCTCTGGATTCCACCCGCGGTCCAGGCATCCCTCCGGGTCCACTCTTGGCCCAGGCATTTATCACTAGGCCATCGGTAGTCTTGTATCACTATGACCGATTATTATAGGCCCTAGTGTTTTTCTTCTCATTCCCTCTGGATTCCACCCGCGGTCCAGGCATCCCTCCGGGTCCACTCTTGGCCCAGGCATTTATTACTAGGCCATCGGTAGTCTTGTATCACTATGACCGATTATTATAGGCCCTATGGTCTCGAGGGTATTCTTTCACCATGCAACGAGCCGATATTCGATGTGTCACGCGTTCAGGGTCAATCGGGTTTATGGGGAAATGCTGGGATGCAGCTCTATTCGTCCCCACGAGATATCCCGTAGCGAACCGCTCTCACAGTCTCACCTCCTAATGTGGTTCCTATATAACTATGCAGAGTTTGGATTTTATCAACAGGTTCTGCCTACCTTTTGTTGGGCGCGCGCGAGGTGAGACTGCAGGAATCGGTCCGGTGCTCCGGGGTCCCGAGGTCGCGCCGCTCTCCGTCTCTCGTTTCCCAGTTGCGGTTCAATTCAGAAAAAATCACGTCGTGGGTCACCAAATTGTTGGGAAAAACGGTCTGTCTAGTTACTGGACCAGATGAAATGAGACGGAGAGGTAATAAAGTCTATCGGCACGAGGACCTTGGATTTATTAAGTAAAGTGGCAACGGTTATACAGAGTCATAAAGCGTGAGAGATCGAATATGTCTAAGTCCCTAATCAGCGCTGATGGTTCGTCCAGAGCTTCGCCTCCGTGGAAGGTCTGCTGCAGAAGAAGGGGATGAGTTCCTGTGTGATACACTCTTATGCTGTATCTTCCTCTCGATGAGGTGTGTGCGTTTGAGATGTGTATGGTTCTGTGTGTCTTTGGTTGACCTTGCCTCCCAGGCTCTAGTGTATGCATGTATATCTTCTTGTGTTCTTCCTGACGGGGGAGAGTCTCACAGAGTCTCCTGCTTGTGGCCCTCCCGTTCTGAGGATGAAACGGTGCATTGTCTGAGTGTTTACCATTTGCCGGGAGGAGAGATGGGGCCTTGGTTCTGGCCTTCACCTGACCATGTTCTCATGTGTGTGTTATGTGTTAAAAATTGACTATATTGTAACGTGACTGCCATGTGTTGTGCTCCTCAAGCTAGGGTGGGAGTTAGCTATATTTATAATGTACATGTGATGTGCTCAGCAGGTTATTTTGCCCAACAAGATGTAGACGTGGCCATCAACGTGGGGCGTGAGAATTGGAATCAAAGTTCCATCCACGACTCCGGCCACTTGTGGGATGCGGAACGACCGAAAAAAGTTATCTTGGGTCGCACCCATCTCGTCTCTGCTGTGGAAACGGACGTGTCGCGGTACAAGACGAAGGAGGATGTATGTCACTGCCTGGACCGATCTGCACACTGACGCCTTGCACAGGCCCTGGCCATCTCCTACCACCTGCAGGAAGCTCCCTGTGGCGTAGAATCGGAGGGCGGCCAAGAGCTGCACTTGCAGTGTGAGCGCAAAGCTCCTCCTTGTAGCACGTCTGAGGTCTTGCCTGATCGCCCCAAGCAGCTGTCTGATGGCCTCCCTGGGCAGCCTGTAGCGCTGTATGACTGCCGCGTCAGTGTAGACCTCGAGGGGGTCAAAGTTGTCCCGGATTCGGCCATTGATCGCAACAAGGCGACTCCGGGGACGCGCCTCTCTCTCTCTCTCTCTCTCTCTCTCTCTCTCTCTCTCTCTCTCTCTCTCTCTCTCTCTCTCTCTCTCTCTCTCTCTCTCTCTCTCTCTCTCTCTCTCTCTCTCTCTCTCTCTCTCTCTCTCTCTCTCTCTCTCTCTCTCTCTCTCTCTCTCTCTCTCTCTCTCTCTCGGCCTATGTTCAGAGACTAATTAATCAAACCTGTCAACGATTGTTAATTTGATGCGTCATGCCTACAACACTACACTATCAACACATGATTAACAATCAATCAGACACTCGGTAATGTTAAACAGCTAATTTGTTAAGGGTAGGCCTATATCAAACATCATTGCCTATTTTTTATTTTTTGTCATATGGAATTATTTCAGGGGGGAAAATGCCGTGAAACGCACAGTGCATTCAGGATTAGGACTGATATATGTCGGCTTAAGCCTAATCAATTGTGTTTTAATGTCTTTAGCATTCATATAATTGCAGTCTATTTTTTTCGTAGGCTACTCTGCTGTTGTCCTTGATGGGGAGATATTTTAACCCTTTTTAACACAATTTTCCTGCGACATTCCTGCGTCTCCCCCTCCCCCCCGTCGTGAGTGCAGCGAATGCGCGTTCACGTTAAGAGGAGTTTCGGGAAACGCAACAAAGAAATTATCGATGGTTCGAAAGATCCATCGGGAGAATGATCTTACGAGCGAAGATCCATCGTTATCGGGAAACGGGGCCCTGGACGGTCCCTTTCTTAGTGCCGCCGGGTCGGCCCATCATCTCCGACTGTGGGAGCGAGTCCTCTGCAGCAGCTGAGTTTATAGAGTACTACCTCAACCCCATCTCCCGGAAACACCCAAGATACCTACCACTTCATCCAAACACTAAATAAGACACCGCTTTCAACACAAGCGTTTTTATTTACAATTGATATACTCATTATACACCAACATCGACATCGATTCTGGCCTGCGGGTAAATTACAACCGTGATATAAAACACTTCGACTAACTTAAGAGAGAGGAAAATAAATCGAGGGGTCCGGAGCAAGTATTGACAGAGACTTTATTGCTACCCACAAGTAAGCATCAATAGAGCCGAGTGATGTTTGCATAGACACTCCCGGATTAACAGATTCCAGCGTCTTCTTATTCACACACTACAGCACAGCACTCAGCAGTTTCTTGTTTTAGGTGTCCGCCCATAATCAATCACAAGTTCCCCTAACCAAATGGTCAACGAGATAATTTAGGACACCAGGGGCCTGTACCACGAAGCTCGCTTAGAGGGTTAGCGAGGTATGTTGAGCTCAAAGCCTGGGCTAGTTGTACCACGAAAGTCGATCTCTTTTAGCGTCGCTGTATCACCATGGTGACTTATGCTCGCAACCAAACCTGGTCGGGAGCAGTTTTTCGGCTTAGTCTAGCCGGAGATCGGCTACTTAAATCTGCGTGCGCAGCTTGTATTGCATTGTATTGTATTGCAATGTATCGCATGTTTTCAACCGCTGAGAGGTAGCGGCTGTAGCGTAGTGCACTTAATTTCGTTGTACTTTACGTTACAATGACAATAAAGATAAAGATATGATAGTGGATTAGTATAAGACCCGAACGCCAGCGACCGGGGTTCAAATTCGCCGGTCTATCATCATGCATTTTACCCCCATAGATGTGGTGCCAGCACGGCCTTGAAAATATGGGTTCAAGTTCGAAATAAGCACAAAAATATAATTCCATAAGCTTTAGTGAATAAGTATTCCATATGCATGAGAAGCTTCACATAAATTCGCGTCACTTGGGAGTCGAACCCCCCGCGCATAAATTCAAGACTGACGCGCTACCTCCACTCTAGCACTCTGTCACGGAGACACAATGCGCAACAGTAATCATTGTCTACATAAGGTCCAACAAGGACGATCAAATAACGAACAGCCTCTGATGAGAATCTGTATCTCTCATGAAGAACCCCAATTTCGTTGTTTGCACAATGACAATAAAGTCTGAAATCTGAATCGTCTGGCTGTGGAATGTTCCTCCGCTTGCAGAGGTTGTGTAGAATGGCACATACAGTGATGACTGTGCTTGCCCTCTCTGGGGTGAGGCGTATTTCGCTGTGGAGGACATGAAACCAACGTTTCATCTGCCCAATTCCTCTCTCCACAACATTTCGTGTATGTTTGTGTGCTCTAGCATACATGGAGGAAAACACTAAACAATAATAAATATGGATTCAACAAATAAAAGGCGTCAAAGAGCCAATACGATGTGTTGTACGCATAGGACTAAGCGTAATCTGCGTAATCACTTACATGTTATACTTTAACTGTGCTCCCGGTTGTGGATTGAGGTAGGGTGTCAAGAGCCACGTCTTGCAGGGATAGCCACTGTCACCCAGCAAGTGACACCCAACTGGTACATCTCAAAAAGCTGCCTCAGACCGCTCTCCATTAAAATGCGCGAATCATGGGTAGCTGAAGCAGGCCACTTTGCAACAACATCCAGTAGGCTATGTTAAAATTTCCATCAAAAACAACCTGCGTGTTGATGGAATGCCCTTTCTTCCTATTGACGAACAAATCCTCGTCTTTTGATGGCGCAATTATTTTTATGTGCATCCCGTCAATAGCACCGACCACACCGGGCATACCTGCAATTGCCATGAAGTTGGCTTTGATCCTGTGTAATTGTTGAATGTCCAAAGGAAAGTTTATGGCACGGCTGACTGATGTTTCCGATATTTTTAAATCGTCGGCATTGCAAAGTTGCATTTCCCCTGTTGCTAAATAACGTAGTGTGGCCAAACATTTTATTTTGGGACTAATCTGAGGGGTATTCCACAAAGCCGGTTCTCTCATAACTTTTTGTCATTATTAAAGAGAGGCCTGATTCTCAGATATGCAGGTTGGATGGCTAGGGTGTAGGTCTGGGAAGAACTTCAGGCCAAAATCTTGCAAGCGAGCCGCTGGGTGCAGGTGCAACGAGATGGAGCACTTGCTGAGTCATTTCCTGTAGGGCTGGAGCCACAGGTTGAAGCGTATGCGTCCTTTGAGACCCCCTTTGATATATGAGACCTCAAAGTACAGCTTACTTAAATGTTGTCGACCCAGTCACCTATTGCATCACTTCCTTTAGGGCTTCGGCCTCCTAATTGATCATTGTAGTATAATTGAATGCCCTCTTTCATATATATGATACCTCCACCACTGGGACGTGGCAACAATTCTCCAAATCCATATGGGGAGGGGGGGGTGATGCTTGTGGACAGTAGGGTTGTACACTAGACATAAATAGGAAACAAACTCAGGAGAAGGAATGACCTCTCACAAATATTTATTTAATAAATTGTTTCAAATAACCCTGCCTCGTTAAATCATTGAGCTTGGTGTTTTGCTTTCAAAAATAGGTTATAGAAGAAGTCTAAACTGCAGAAAATAAAAACATCCAAGCTGCGTTTTAAGGATACCTTGGAATATCTGTCTATTTTTTAACCATCGGACCCTAGTTTACGACAAAAACAACACAATGGACGGCAGCTCCTTTGCCGCATGGTTTTTAGAGCCATGTAAGGATTAGAGGGGCTATAGGGTAGGGTCGATAGCAAACACCATAGCAACCATGACGGTCAAGTGACTGGATGCAGCCCCGTTGAAAAAAATAGAATACGACCCTACATACTGAGGAGAATAATGATATTTAAATTATTATGACCATGAAGTCTTTATTTGCATGGGTTTACATTTCGTTCTGTTTAGCATGGAAAAATCGGAGAAACACTCCCATTCAGAATGCATTGGTTTACATTTCGTTCTTTGGAGCACAGTTATTTTTATTTATTTATTTATTTTCAGTTTTTGTGGAGGTGCTTCAAAGATGCTAATTTTTCTGCAATAATCCAAAATCCAATGGAAAAACCCGTTGGCTTTTTGTCAAGGGAAACCCAGGTCGACGCTCACTTACGGGTTGGCCAACATACGTCATCCCTCCACCACTCTATACTGTAAAAACACATGTTCAAGTTGAATGATAATGCATGAATCTATTCATGCTATTCATTACAATTATTTTGGCCATGGTGGATCCAGATCTGTTCCGGAGCATTTCTGGCAATTCGGGCAACAGCGCAGGGTTGCCAGGTCCTGCCTGCAAAAAACGTCCTGCCCACATACCGTTCAAAATCCACCCAAAAGGTCCTAGAAGCAGCCCAAGTTGTTGTTTTAGCAGCGAAATGCATTGTGTGTGTGTGTGTGTGTGTGTGTGTGTGTGTGTGTGTGTGTTAGCGTGCGTGCGTGTGTGTGTGTATGTGTGCTTAGCACGCTATTTTATGTTGAAATGCGACGTAATCCAGTGTTCACGAAAACGAAAACGTACACTGTCAACGTTTTGGAGACTGGGTTGGCTCTCAGATAAACGTGTTTCTAACAAGATGATATTGTAGCGTCACAGGGTTTGGGAGGAAGGGGCGGGCCTTCTGAGAGGGGGTTCCGGGGGTTTCCTTCCGGGCGGGAGTTTTGGTTGTTGTAGTTTTCCGGTGGAGCTGTGCCTGCCTGTCCGATTGTGGAATCCAATAAACCTGCTATCAGCTTACTTCGCTCAATACCTCGCCTGTGGTTATTACAATATCATTAAAAGTTACATAAAGTAACGGTTTAATAACACAAACGCAGGAAACACGTGAGCTGCTAGTTTAGCGAAAGCAGCGTCCCTAGCAACCTGACGTCGTTGAAACATGCGAGCGAGCCGATTAAATCAATCGGCAAGGAAAATGTACATTTCTCGCTAGAAATGTCATTAGAAACACGTTTAATGGTGTATCTGTCCTAAAATATTGCATTTCCCATTCAGATAATAACGATTAATATGGCTACGTAACAATTTCACCAAATGCTAGGAGAACGTATCGCCCCCTGTTGGTGCTATTCCCCCATTCATTTCGAATGGAGAAGGACGCGTGTTCAGGGCAATAGTATCTGTCTGCGTCCTGCAAGACGGAGGCGTAACTTGTAGTAGGAGGCGTAACTTGTAGTAGGAGGCGTAACTTGTACTAGGAGGCGTAACTTGTTCTTTTCTAAATCGCGGTCCACGCGAGATCTTTCTCTTTTCGCGGTAAACAAAAAGCGTTGTAAATCACGGTTCACACGAGATCTTCATTGAAGTCGGGTCTTCCGATATTCATGACAGTAAGTCAATTTAAGGCCTAATATTTGAGGTCCGAGTTGCGGTCATTTATGTACCCGCGCACCACTGCTACATACAGATCACTTCCGCGATATAGAAAAGTACTAGACACGCCCCCGACTACATGTTACGCCTCCTAGTGCAAGTTACGCCTCCTCCGACTACAAGTTACGCCCCCGACTACATGTTACGCCTCCTAGTGCAAGTTACGCCTCCTCCGACTACAAGTTACGCCTCCTACTACAAGTTACGCCTCCTAGTGCAAGTTACGCCTCCTCCGACTACAAGTTACGCCTCCTACTACAAGTTACGCCTCCGTCTTGCAGGACGCAGACAGACCCACCTCGTTCAGGGTGACGCTTTGGTCAGGCAAAGCGTGACCCTGAACATGCCTTGCGATGTGGACAGATGTATCTATTTCACGCCTTGGCGTGATACCGGGTTGAAATATCACCTCAACGCAAATCGTTTGGTAGAAAGCTCGCAGGTACGAGCTGCCACAGCCATAGACATCTTATAGATAGACAGAGCATTGGCTGCTGGGACGCGAGAAATACGGCCGCCATCTTGGAGTGGTCAACCGGGAGCAGCAACAGCAGCAGAAACAGGATGCCGGCTGTTGTTCAGCGTATTCCTGCTCAAATCGGCGGACAATCCATAATTGGAATCGGGGGATTACTTTTCACAAGCAAGATTTAACATTACCGTACTATTGGTATAATTAGTATTGAATAATAAAACACGCCAAAGCATGTGGCCTTTATCATAGCTACACGTATGACAAAAAAACGCATGAAAATCAGTGGTATTCAGTGAGGTATGATTAATTAAATGCGCTGACAGTTCATTGCTCCAGCCAAACGGATTACACTGAGTGGAGCGGATGACCACTCCAAGATGGCGGCCCCGCGTCTCGTCAGCGCCAGTAGGCGGTAGCATTCGATGCTCCGTCTATCATATAAGATGTCTATGGCCACAGCCCCTGAAGCTGGCGCTAGCAGCCAGCCTCGTCAAGACACACTCGACTGGGATGCATTGAATCTTGAGTGAGATGGAAATGTTATTAATTTGATCTTAATATGCACCGTATGTTAATGAAAGACATGTTTTAAATAAAAGAGACATTTATCTTTAAAGTCTATTATGTGAATTATTCATTGAATCACGAGGGAGACCAGGGGAGGGAGGGAGACGGGGAGAGACAGACAGAGAGAGACAGGGATAGAGAAAGAGAGACAGAGAGAGATTGTCCGGCCGTCTGTCTGTGGTTTCTTTCTACAACTGACAAAGAGACACTGAGGCAACCCCCACCAAAAAAAAACCCAGGGAGGAGGTCCGGGAATAATATCGGAAAAACATTTGTTGTTCTATTAATAATTTCTGATTAATATCTTATTATTTTTAAGGCACTTATGGGAAGCATTATTCAATAATAAAACAAGCAATCATCGGCTGAACACACGAGAACATTCAGTTGGATCCACTGAGTTGTTTATTGCAATTATGCTTCATTAACAAATAAGACAGAAAAATTGTCCCTTACATGTTCACAATAAACACAAGGACTAAAACAACTACAAGCAGCAGACTTTACAAATCATCAACAGGTGAGCACGTATCTTTAATAACTGAACATGTCCTGCGGTCGTTTGGTTCCGAAAAATCAAGATTCAGTCTTAAGTAATTGACATGAAAAATTATACCATAAACCTCTTGGTTATTATGAATTAAATATAAAATCTGCTTTAAATCAAGTTGTAAATCAGGATTATGATAAAAATGATATGAGCCCTTAAGACCAAAATTGGAGCCGTCTGAAATTATACAAACATTTACCATCAATAGGTATTTTATATACGTTTCAAATAATAAATGTGCTTATCTAACTATGGGAGATCTTAAAAGTCTTTTCATGGTTTATCATGCTATACCAGAAGAGAGAGCGAGAGAGAGCGAGAGAGAGAGGGGGAGAGGGGGGGGGAGAGAGAGAGAGAGAGGTGGGAGAGAGAGAGAGAGAGAGCGAGAGGGGGAGAGAGGGGGGGGGGGAAGAGAGAGCGAGAGAGAGAGAGACTAATTGCCACAGAGACAGAGTCATCAGCCCTCTGTGTGTGTGTGTGTGTGTCATTTTGTGCATGTGTGTGTGTCATTTTGTGCATGTGTGTGTGTGTGTGTGTATTTACGGGCGCGCAGGGGCCCCGCTCCAGGGATTTTTTTTTTTTCTACAACCGACACAGAGAGGCTGAGGCCCCCCTCCCCCCTACCGCCACCCCCAGGAGGAGGTCCTCCTGGTCCTGGGTGAAGGAGGACCAGAAGGTGTGGAGGTGTGTCAGTGTGTCTGAGGACCCTCCTCCACCTGGGGACACTCTGTAGAAGGACAGAGAGCCAGCAGGCCGGTCCAGATACACTCATACTCTGATGGAGCCAGCGGGGGGGAGAGGGAGGAATGTTCTAATACCGTTGTGCGCGGCAGAGTAACAACCATCATCATCATAACAATGAAGAACCCAGGACTTGTTGTCAGGCCCTCCAAGCCCGCTGTCACCACCCCGTCCTCTCCTTGTGATTCCTCTGTATGTCACTCCTATACCAACCCCTTCTTCCCACTCTACCTCCCAGTAACAGCGGCCAGTCAGAGCCTCTCTACCCAACACCTGGGGCCAGGAGTCAAATCTGTCTGGGTGATCCGGATACGACTGGTCCTCTTCAACCCACGTCACCTTCCTGTTGTCCTCAGACAGAGAGAGGTGTCTGTAGGCCGTGTTGGGGTCCAGTGTGAGGTCACAGGCATCTGAGGGAGAACCAGACATGATGAGCTGCTGAACCGCTCTTCATCCTCATCATCCTCATCATCACTAATACTGTTCTCCTGCACTCTGTGTACATATACATAGATATGAACACATACATACATATACATATTATGTACACATACATAGATACACACACCTCAACAATAACGTTATGAATACATCAACAACATTCATTCATTCATTTCATTTTATCGAGTCTCCATCAGGAGTAACTCGGGAGTAACGGTGGGTCACCATCGTTACTCCTTTGGATAGCTTATACAGACAGGGGACGCCACACCTCTCTGCCCAGAGCAGTCAGGGTGGGGCGTCTCGCTCAGGGACGCCTCGACACTCAGCTAGGAGGAGCCGGGGATCGAACCAGCAACCTTCCGGTCACCAGCCAACCCGCTCTGCCTCCTGAGCTACTGCTCAGGAGATATGATTATGATTTGACACCGATTCTCTGGTTCGATTGTCTATGATCGGACTATCAATTCCTCATCATGCCGCCGACATCAACAACAGTGTTATGAAAACATCAACAACAGTGTTATGAATACACTCATTCATCACTAGTACTGTTCTCCAGAACATGACATTTGGGGGGGGGGGGGGGTCATGTGATGATAGATACACTATTGCTTCAGACCCCGCCTTCACCGCACCTCAGCCCCCTCCCCCTCACCGCCCCCCGTAGCCCCCCTCCCCCTCCTCAGCCCACTCCCCCTCACCGCCCCCCTCCCCCTCCTCAGCCCCCTCACCGCCCCCCGTAGCCCCCCTCCCCCTCCTCAGCCCCCTCCCCCTCCTCAGCCCCCTCACCGCCCCCCGTAGCCCCCCTCCCCCTCCTCAGCCCCCTCCCCCTCCTCAGCCCCCTCCCCCTCACCGCCCCCCGTAGCCCCCCTCCCCCTCCTCAGCCCCCTCCCCCTCCTCAGCCCCCTCCCCCTCACCACCCCCCGTAGCCCCCCTCCCCCTCCTCAGCCCCCTAACCCTCACCGCCCCCCGTAGCCCCCCTCCCCCTCCTCAGCCTCCTCCCCATCAGCCCCCCCTCACCCAGGACCGGGACCCTCAGCATCCCCCCCTCAGTAATGTGAGGGGGGGGTGGAGGTCATGTGACGTTATAGTTACTCTATTGTTACATTAGTTTCTTTATAGTCTGGGATCCGGGACGGGACCCTCAGCCCCCACTCAGCACCCCCACCGCCCCATCACCGCCCCCCTCAGCCCCGTCACCCACCCCCCCCCCCCCCCTCCCCCGAGCCCAGACGTTAGCTTCATGATGATTATCATGATTATGTCTGATAATAATCACTACACTATTAACTATCCAATCCATAATGTATCAATGTAATACCTACTGGGTTTTATACAAGCAGGTTTAATGTGATGGTGGACAGTGTTAATATACGTAAGATACATGATGTCAGCCATCATCTTCATTCCCAGTAGGATGTGATCTCACTTCCTGCTGTGTGGATGGACTTTCCATCTCAATAGTGAGTGTGTGTTGTGATGAATAAATGATATTAGCGAACCTATAGAGATGTTTTATATATTATTATAACGTTTAGATTCTAGCATTATGTTTATTGTGTTGTGTGTATTGTAATACATGTTATTAGTGAACCTACAGAGATGTTTTGGAGGCTTTGACCACTGGCAGCAGCCTCAGAAGACCCTCCTCTGAAGCAGAGTATTTATTCAGGTCAAACACGTCCAGCACCTCTTCTGACGACAGTAAGATGAAGACCAGAGCTGACCACTGAGCAGGAGAGAGAGATTCTTTGGAGAGTCTTCCTGATGTCAGGGACTGTTGGATCTCCTCCACTAGAGAATGGTCGTTTAGCTCATTCAGACAGTGGAACAGATTGATTCTTTGCTCTGTAGAGAGATCTCCATCTATCTTCTTCTTAATGTAAGAGCCCATTTCCTTACTAGTCTTTGAGCTACTTACTGTCTTTCCCAGCAGTCCTCGTAGGACAATCTGATTGGTCTCCAGAGAGAGAGGCCCAAGAGGAAGCGGAGGAACAAGTCCAGGCGTCCATCCTCACTCTGTAAGGCCATGTCCACAGCACTCTGGTAGAGTTTGACATATCCTTTGTTTCTAGAAAAAATAGACCAGAGGAATTGTCGTTGTCCTGAGAGCAGATTGTCCCCAGTGTCGATGAATGACATAAAGACGTAAAGGGCAGCCAGAAACTCCTGGATGCTCAGGTGGACAAAGCAGAACACCTTGTCCTGGTACAGCCCACACTCCTCTTTAAAGATCTGGGTGAACACTCCTGAGTACACTGAGGCTGCTCCGATATCGATGTCACACTCTGCCAGGTCTGCCTCGTAGAAGATCAGGTGGCCTTTCTCCAGCTGCTCAAAAGCCAGTTTTCCCAGAGAAACAATGATCTCCCTGCTCTGTGAACTCCACTCTGTTTCAGCTATCAAACGATACTTCCTTTCCCCCAGCATGGACTGAACCCTCAGGAAGTGGCTGTACATCTGAGTCAGGGTCTTGGGCATCTCTTCCCCCAGCTGGGATGTTTTGAAGAAGTTGTCCAGAACTGTAGCAGTGATCCAACAGAAGACTGGGATGTGACACATGATGTGGAGGCTTCGTGATTTCTTGATGTGGGCGATGATTGTTTTGGCCAGTGTCTCCTCTGTGAATCTCTTCCTGAAGTACGCCTCTTTCTGTGGATCGGTGAACCCTCTCACCTCTGTCAATAAGTCAATACACTCAGCAGGGATCCTATTGGCTGCCGCAGGGCGTGTGGTTATCCAGATGCGAGCAGAGGTAAGCAGGTTGCCCCTGATGAGGTTTGTCAGCAGCACATCCACCGCGGTGACCTCTGTGACATCAGCACAGATCGGGTTTCTCTGGAAGTCCAGAGGAAGTCGACACTCATCCAGACCATCAAAGATGAAGACAACCTGGTCATATTTACAGATTCCTGCTTCTTTGGTCTCATTAAAGAAGTGATGAAGAAGTTCCACCAAGCTAAACTTTTTCTCTTCTAGTAAATTCAGCTCTCTGAAAGTGAAGAAAAACGTGAAGTATATGTCCTGATTGGCCTCGTCTTCAGCCCAGTCCAGAGTGAACTTGTGTGTTAAGACGGTTTTACCAATGCCGGCCACTCCAGTTGTCATAATTGTCCTAGGTTTTTTCATTGGTTTATCTTGTCCAGGTAAGGGTTTAAAGATGTCCTCACATCTGATTGGTGTTTCCTCCATGGCAGCTTTCCTGGAAGCTGTTTCAATCAGTCTGACCTCATGCTCCTGGTTGACCTCTCCGCTGCCTCTCTTTGTGATGAAGATCTCTGTGTAAAACTCATTCAGAGGTGTTGAATGTCCTGCTTTAGCGATTCCCTCAAACATACACCTGAACTTCTTCTGCAAATTGGATTTTATTTTATTTTGGCACTCGACAGCAGCAGATCCTAAATGAGAAAAAAACAGAAGACATCAGTTAGTGTATGGTGATCAGTGGAAACAGAGGAAACAGGTCAATGTTTCCTTTAAATTATAAACTTCATGATATTTATTGGCTTCATTACTTCGTCGGAGAAGTTGGTCTTGAGAAGGACTTCATGTTACAGAATCAAAATCTTCAAGACTATTTTGTTATTTCCACAGCAATATGATTGGTCTAATGATAGCAATACTGATAGTGAATCAATGGAAAGTGACTTACTATGCTGATATAACAAGATAGGGCTGCATTTCTTCCACTGAGTTATTCTGCTGTTGGTATGCTGTACAATGTCTAAAGGTGTCATTGCATCGTTTTTTTATTCATTTTGCGGTGGTCACTAGTAGCAATAAATCCCCTGTGAGTCGGTTTTGGTGAAAAAATGCTCTGGTGCTCCTGTTTCACGCTGTTCTAGTGTGGAGAAGGTGGGCGGGGAGGAACGCCAGGATTTTGGCTCTTACTCATGAATATTCATGACATCCAAATGTCTCGCCTCTGACAGGCTAACAGCACTGTCCGTCATAGAAATACAAACAATTAAACTACCAGAGAGTCAGAGAGAGGGAGAAGGAGAGAGAGACAGAGGGAGACACAGAGAGAGAGACACAGAGAGATCTTTTGGCCAAGATAGAAGAGTTGAGGAAGAAATGGTTGGATTGGACATTCATTCACCGTGAGCGCGGCCCGGGCACTCCGGCGACTCCCGGACGTCACGACTCCCCTCGTGCACCGGTACCGCGGGCACCGTGGTGCCGGACCAGTAATACATATCTGGATCAAACCATTTAACCTGATACCCCCACTACCCTACATATCTGGATCAAACCATTTAACCTGATACCCCCACTTTAACCCCTACATATCTGGATCAAACCATTTAACCTGATACCCCCACTACCCTACATATCTGGATCAAACCATTTAACCTGATACCCCCACTATAACCCTACATATCTGGATCAAACCATTTAACCTGATACCCCCACTTTAACCCCTACATATCTGGATCAAACCATTTAACCTGATACCCCCCAGTGATGTTGATAGGTTTTCAATGTAGTGAGTCCCCGGGACCCACAGGTGGCGAGTTGGGTGGGTCCCTGAGAAATTCAATGGGTCCCGACTCCCCAGTTTAAAAAATGTGTTTCTTTTTTATTATTATTCTATTTCTTAAATTAAATTAATAGTGTTAAACTCCTTGATGGTGGTATGATATGGTTGTAATAAACGGATATATTAATGTATGTTCAAAATGTATCTGAAATTAAACAAATAAAATTCAAAATCGGAAAAGTTTATTGCAGAAATGTTAAGCTTGCTGGTAGTTCTACCAGGAGGACTCAAATCACGCGCGGCTGGCCACCAATCACCAGCTACCAGTCACCTGCCTACACCTGCTCTATAAAGAGTAGTCTAACATATGTCTTTGCTGCTCAGGTCTTCGTTCGACGCATGCTGCTGCTTTACTGTGCTTCTGATTATCTCGCATATCTCGTCGCTTAGTTGCTACGTCGGTTAATACACACCAAGAGGTCATAACTTCGGATTCGTGCTGGTCGGCCTACTACTTCTGGTCCCGGCAAGCGAGCGCAGAAAGCCGTTCTTTTCGGTCCCCGGTATCCTCAACAACACCACCAACAAGTTCCCAACACGGACATCCGCCTGGTTCTACAAACCCTCGCCGAGTTGGTGCAAAGCATTGGCGCCAGGATGGACGCCGTCGAAACGCCATGCGGAACTCCCGGACGGGTCCAGGCCCCAACCCGCTGTCGTCGGTCGCCACGGCGCCTTTCTACTTCCAGCAACCATCAGGCTCGGCTTCCTCCGCCTTCACAGGCTACGCACCTTGCACGTGCCCTGCTACCATGGCTACTGCAGTCCCCGCGTTAGCCCCCGCAGCGTATTTTCTCTCACAGCTCTACCAGTCCAGCTTCAGGATGCGGCTTCCTCGGTTGGGTTAGTGGGTTTCTTCCAAGGGCAATGGTTTGCTGAGGGATGGCCAGTCGAAGCTGGTACGTTCGCCCTCGGGTCAGAGTTGTCTGCGCTGTTCGAGCTTTACCCTATCGCAGCAGCTAGCGTTCTGTGGGGCAAAGCATGGCGGTGTTAACGTCTAACCATGTTTTGCGATAACAAAGCAGCGTCAAAACGGCTGGGAAGGTGGTCTTCCACAGCATACGGATTTTACATCCGGTTGAATTCGTAGAGTTCGTTGCACACGTCGGTGTGGTACAACACAGAACTCTACGTTCGCAATCAAAGGTTCATAATTATCTTTATACCGTGCACTGTTTGGTTAACTCCTTGTGTCTGAGGTTTTTCCCTTCACTTTAACATGAATGAAGTTGATGGGTTTTAGGCACTGTGGTAACTGATTATTACTAAAGTTTTTATTGACGAAGGGCCTTTTAGATTGGTTCAGCTGCTGCTCACTAACTCTCAATGCGATTCACATATCGTTCAATTTATTCAAAAGATCCAAAGACAAAGAACAGGTACATTATGGTATCATTTTATATGATTATTTATAGTCTTATTGTTAATAGCTTCAGTCGCGTTGGTATTTAATTTTTCATTTGCTCGTTTAGCTACGTATGACAGTTAACAATGTTGGTGTAGGCCTATTACAATTATTTACACGTGTAGGCCACTCCAACTCGCTCGATATTTCAAAAAGATTAGTGTGCTCTCTCAGAGCTGGGAGATTTCATCCTTATTTTAACATATTACTCGAGACGGTGTTTTCTCACAGTTCTACGGGTTCATGCGTTCTCGGGTTCATGCATTCATGCGTCCACGTCTCCTACTCAGACTTTTCCCCTACACGGGGTATTTAATTTTTCATTTGCTTGTTTAGCCATGTATGTCAGTTAACAATTTTGGTGTATTACAATTATTTATGTGTGTTGGCCACTCCAACTCACTCGATATTTTGAATAGATTAGTGTGCTCTCTCTGGGAGTTTTCATCCTTATTTTAACATATTACTCGAGTCAGTGTTTCTCACAGCGTTCTACGGGTTAATGTGTTCTACGGCTTCATGTGTTCTACGGGTTCATGTGTTCTACGGGTTCATGTGTTCTACGGCTTCATGTGTTCTACGGGTTCATGTGTTCTACGGGTTCATGTGTTCTACGGGTTCATGTGTTCTACGGGTTCATGCGTTTTACGGGTTTATGCGTTCGCGGGTTTATGCGTTGGGTTTATGCATACACGTCTCCTACTCAGACTTTTTCCCCTACACGGGGCCTGACTTTCGCTGATGTCACCTTCTCTGCAAGGCATTTTTCATCTAAAAGCGATAGCCTAGGAGCAGCTGTTACTATTATCATTTCAAGAATCAACAACTCTGTCCTTACGCTTCCATGTTCCTTTATCTCAAGCTTCGGCAACGCACGTCCCCGAATCACCTGTTTATTTGCGGCCTGCCAATGACTAAAGGGTGGTTCAGAGTCAATCTCACGACGGTGGTAGAAGGGTGCGGCCCACCATCTCCCCCCTACATTGGCCACTCCTTCCGGATTGGAGCGGCAACCACAGCCGCTGAACAAGGGTTGCCGGTCGCGTCTATCAAACGGCTGGGAAGGCGGTCTTCCACAGCTTACGAATCCTACATCCGGTCGAATTCATGGTTCTTCCTTCAAGCGCACACGATGCTCTAACGTCGGTTAAGGCAGGTTTATCACGTTTGCTACTACAGCTGTTTTTGGCGGCCTGTTTCCATTCTAGTTTAGTCTTTGTGTCAAGGTGTCACTTTTGTTTTTATTAGTTTAGACACGTTCATACTCTTTCTAGTGATATGTGATAAGTATTTTAAGGAGCTGCATTTTCCCTCACATTGCCACAAGGGGAGCAAGACCTTATTGAAGGCTGCTCCACCACAGAAGGAGCCGAAGCCTTTACGTCACCCCGGCCACGCCCACTAGGCCACGCCCACTTGACGTCCTCTCTAGCGGGTGGTTTCGAACTCGAGAGGCCAGAGAGCCCAGAGAGCCAGAGGCCAGAGAGCCACAGGGGGCTCGAAGTAGATCACGGTATTTTCCTCTCACACGCGTTAGATACAATTCCCTCCGTTAAGCTTCAGTTACCATACCGAAACATGCCGACTTTATAATAAATTAAGTCAGTTAAAAGCATTCCGGGATTGGACAACTTTCTTCAAGAATATGCAACATATTGAAATTCCGTTTAGGTATTATCAAAGATACAAGTGCGTAGATTTGTTAAATAAGGTAAACGGTCGAAAATTGATGTTGTTATGTCTTAAACAGTTGAAGTTCCGTTTGGACAAAACGTTATTACAGTTTATCACCTAGTTTAGGTCAACGGAAATGAAGACATTTTAGCAGTCTTACTTTGTAAAACACTTTCAGTCTCGTTTGTATTCGCCAACAACATCGCACTACGCATTTAATCATAGTTATTGTCATATGACCAGCATTGTTTTCCTCACGCGATAAAGGTTTGTCGATGACGACATTTAGTCATAATTTTCGGTGTCAAAAGCAACACTATTTGCAACTACTGGTGGTGGTGGTTATCAGGTACTAAACTCATAAAGCAAAATTCGGCTACATAACTCAAGGTTAACCTGCAGGAACCCCGGCAAGTTCGACCACGTCGGTGGATCATCTAGTAAACACTCTTTGAGTTTGGTGTCACGTTGGTGGTATATCATGGAAAAAATAAAACTCGGTTCGCTGCGGCGACCCCGGTTAGTGCGTTGACCAAAGCGCAGCGGTAACAACTCGGGCACTCGTGACTATGACCACGTCGGCGGCACGTTATCTATTACTCATGGTTGACTGCAGTGACCACGTCAACGCACAACTGGGGCACAACTCAGGCACTAGTCGTGAGTTCGTTGCACACGTCTGTGCGGTACAACACAGAACTCGACGTCCTACATCCGGTCAAATTCAAGGTTCTTTCTTCAAGCGCACACGATGCTCTCTAACGTCGGTTAAGACAGGTTTTACACGTTTGCAACCATAGCTGTTTTGGTGGCCTGTTTCCTTTCTAGTGTTGGTCTAGTCTTGTGTCAAGCTGTCATTTTAGTTTTTATTAGTTTTAGTTACATTCATACTCTTTCCAGTGTTATCGTATTTCCATTTAGATATTATCGAAGTTACAAGTGCGTAGTTTTGTTAAATAAGGTAAATGGTTGAAAATTGATGTTATGTCTGGAACAGTTGAAGTTCCAGTCGAACAAAATAACGTTATAAGTCTTTATCGCCGAGTTTAGGTCAACGAAAATGAAGAGACATTTTAGTAGTCTTATTTTCGTAAAACACTTTTTAGTCTTGGTTTATTCGCCAACTATATTGTACTATGCATTTAATCACTGCTATTGTCACATGCCCAGCATCCACGTTGCGTCCAGTCTCGTTTTTCTCACGCGATAAAGGTTTGTTGATGACGACTTAGTCATAATTTTCATTGCCAAAAGCAACACTATTTGCAACTACCGGCGTTGGTGGTTATCGGGTACTAAATTCATAAAGCAAAATTCGGTTTCATAACTCAGGTTAACCTGCAGCAACCCCGGCGAGTGTGACCACGTCGGTGGATCATCTAGAAAACACTCTTGAGTTCGCTGTCACGTCAGTGGCGTAAATAGGAAAATAAAACTCAAGGTTGCAGCGGCAACCCCGGTGAGTGCGTTGACCACGTCGGTGGTAACAACTCGGGCACTCGTGAGTATGACCACGTCGGTGGCACGTTATCTAATACTCATGGTTTGACTGCAGTAACCCCGGTGAGTGCGTTGCTCACGTCGGTGGGAACAACTCAAGCACTCGTGAGTTCGTTGCGCACGTCGGTGCGGTACAACTCAGAACTCTAGTTCGTTGCAGCAACCCCGGTGAGTGCGTTGACCGTCGGTGGGCACAACTCGGGCACATGCAAATTTAATTACCACGTCGGTGGCATAATATCAAACACTCAAGTGCAGGGCACTCGGAGTTCATTGAACACGTCGGTGTTCAACACGGAAGTACACAATATTTGCTGCAGCAACACCGGTGAGTGCGTGACCACGTCGGTGGCACATCAAGGGCACTCGTGATTTCGTTGACCACGTCGGTGTTCAACATAGAAGTTCACAATACTTGCTGCAACAACACCGGTGAGTGCGTGACCACGTCGGTGGCACATCAAGGGCACTCGTGAGTTCGTTGACCACGTCGGTGGTTCAACGCGAAAGCACTCAGGTCACGCAGCGACCCCGGAGAGTGAATCGACCACGGCAGTTGGTACAGCACGAAAGCACTCGTGGCTCGCTGCGTAACAGCTGCAGAGTGCTCTAAATTTTAATTGACCTCGTTTCATTTCATGTCAACTGCTTTTACGTGATTCATCGATCTCGCTGACGGTTTTAAGCTTATCGTTTTACGGTATGTATGATTGACTCTTAATATGTCGTATATTGGGTATGCCTTTTATCTTCCAGAAGCAGTATAGATCCTTGTCCACTTCTTCTACGCAGGTATGTATGGTCTCATTACCCCCTTTCGCTATTCTATTTTTGGGGTCGGCTCCGCCCCTGCCAGTCCCGGCAGGACATGCCGAGTTATCACCTATTTCCGGCGTAGGCCTACGTCCTCTCTTTTGGGGAAGGCTCCGCCCCTGCTAGTCCTGGCAGGATACGCCGAGTCCACACGTCACCCTGGATCAGTGACGGGGCTCATGCCAAAGATTTACCATGCAAAATATTCCCATGTCGTTATTTAAATAAATCCTGTTCATACTTATCAGTGATCGAGTCTTTATGGGAGAAATGTTAAGCTTGCTGGTAGTTCTACCAGGAGGACTCAAATCACGCGCGGCTGGCCGCCAATCACCAGCTACCAATCACCTGCCTACACCTGCTCTATAAAGAGTAGTCTAACATATGTCTTTGCTGCTCAGGTCTTCGTTCAACGCACCTCCATCCACCCCACCACCACCAGGTCGGCCTCAGTCTACTTGTCCAGGGGAAGGCTCCGCCCCTGCTAGTCCTGGCAGGATACGCCGAGTCCGCACGTCACCCTGGATCAGTGACGGGGCTCATGCCAAAGATTTACCATGCAAAATATTCCCATGTCGTTATTTAAATAAATCCTGTTCATACTTATCAGTGATCGAGTCTTTATGGGAGAAATAGATATAGAATGAAAACTTTTGTTATAAATTTGGAACTGTCTCCACATTACAATTGCCTTATAATTGATTCAATATTTGTATTCATTAAAATAAACTTGCAGGAGGTCGATGAGCAGATGCTACTCTGCAAGCAGCAGCTTATTGTGGTGAAGCTTAGGGAGCTGAGGGCAACAAGCCCAACTTTCCCCATGGTCTCCAGGTTGGATGTACCCCGCTCAACCCCCAAGCGCTCTCCATTGGCCCCTCCCCCACCTTCTCCAGGACCAGTTGCCACTGGATTCCTGGCTTCCTCCCCATCCACCCCTGCCCCCATGCCTATCCATCCAGTGGATAGCCCTTCCACTCTCTTCTCCAGTGCAGTGCATGTCATGCACTGCACTGGAGAAGAGAGTGGAAGGGCTGGAGTTGGCAGTCCGTCAGCTGCAGGCCACGATGTCCCTGCAGCATGATAGCAGCACTGCTACAGCACAGGCCACCTCTTCAGCCGCCCTTGCCAGCCCCAGTCCTGGAATAACACGTAGCCTTGGCAGGGAGACCCCGTCCACACCAAGGTCACCTGCATCACCCGCCTCACTGCGAGGGTATTGGTGGGAGGAGTACCTGAACACTGGGCCGGCACCGAGTACACAGCCCCAACCCTCCGAACTCTTTTCCAATTTATTCTTCTTGGAAGAGGACCTCCACAGTTTGTCATCCACATACACGGAGCCTTTAAGTCATATCTAAATGGTCCAATGTTGCCTTTTTAACAAAAGGAGCCAGGAGATGGTTGTTGTTCTGAGAGATATTGGCTAATATCTCTCAGATATTGGCTAAATGTTCCAATGTTACAGTATTAATAAATAAATGTTTGATTGTTGACCGTCTTATCTCCTTGTTTACTAATGAAGTGACATTTTTAATTAGGAATAATTATGGTCAAATTAATCTCAACACATTATATATAGAATATACTTAAAACCCTGTAGATGTTGGTGTGTTTGTGACAATGTTTTGATTTTGAAAAATTATAACTTGTAGTTTATTTATAATTTGTTTATAGTTTAGTTTATTCGTTTATTAAAGACGTCTCACCATTCAACATGCATAGATTTGGAAGTCGAAAGTCAGAATTGGGAAGGTTACAACTTCCAAATATACACATGTTCAATGGTGACACTGACAAATTCCAACTTCCAACATCCAAATCGACATATGTTCAATGGTGACACTCAGAAAAAAAATCCAAATTGGGCAGTGTAAGGTCTGGGTGAATCTGGGTGACACTGACAAATTCCAACTTCCAAATCCACATTTATTACCTTTTTGCATTTATCCTCTATCTTCCTAATATGGTCTGCCCATGTTACCCTAGAATCAAAATTAACTCCCAAATATTTAAATGATCCAACTCTTTCCCATACATCCTCAATTTCATCCCATCCTCAATTCTTTTCCTTGTGAAAAATACAGTTTGAGTTTTCTCTACTGAAAATCTGCACCCCCAGTCAAATCCCCACTCTGTCACCCCATCAATTGCAGACTGGACTTTACTAATAATATGCATCACATTTCTTCCCCTTTTCCACAAAGCCCCATCGTTTGCAAAGAGTGAACTTCCTATATCCTCTGGCACCTTTGAAAAAACATCATTTATCATGATTATAAACAAAGGACTAATTACACTTCCTTGGGGAGAGCCATTCCCCACCATATACTTATTTGACATTTCAGACCCAATCCGGACTTGTATTTTTCTGTCAAACAAAAAATTCTTTATCCAGTTAAAAACCCTTCCACCTACTCCCATGTTGTTCAACTTAATTAACAAACCTTCCTTCCACATCATGTCACATGCTTTTTCGATATCAAAAAACACTACCACTACTGACTTTGTTTGCCTGTGCTTTCCGTGTCTCATTTTCAAGCCTTACCACTGCATCCATTGTATGCCTCCCTTTTCTGAAACCACTTTGACAACAACCCTTTCTTCTCAAGCTCATACGTTAACCTATCCGTCACCAATCTCTCCATTATTTTACATATAGACTAGGGCCCGACCGATATTGATTTTTGAGTGCCGATGCCGATTATTTTCAGAGAAAAATTACGATTACGATTTAATCGGCCGATGTAAAAAAAAAAAATATGAAAAAAAAAATATATATATATATATATATATAAATATAACGTAGTTTTTGATACCTTAAATATACTTTAAACACTTTTGACAAATATGTGAATTGAATGCAGAACCTTTGAGTGTTTTAGAATACATTTACAGTCAAAAATGAGTGTAATGTAAAATGTAAAATAAATAACTAACTCCCAATGTGCTGCGCTCGTGAGCAGTGACTAACACGTGCGTGCTGAGCAGTATGGTCTCACCGTTAGAGTCTACAGTATAACAAATTAACATGGCCTGGGACCTAAAGAAAAACAGGCACAACATGCTCAAACAACGCGTCTTGTGTACATTGGTGAGGTGAGCGCGCAGCTGCCTGAGCGAGCGTGCTTTCATGTTGTACGGTAAAATTCAATCTCCTCTTTTTTACTCCAGCTAAAGTTGTTAGTTAGCAAGGCGAGTAGGAGCGCAATCTGCAGGATACTAATCGCAATAACATTTATAAAAAAAAAAATAATAATAATAATCGGTTGTAATCGGCGTCTTTTTGGCCGATGCCGATTATTTTCAAAAAGGCTATAATCGGCCGATTAAATCGGCAGGCCGATAAATCGGTCGGGCCCTAATATAGACATTAACGCTATTGGCCTATAACTAGAAGGTTTACCTGGATCTTTCCCTGGTTTCCTAATCGGAATCACCACCGCTTCCTTCCAAACACTTGGTATCTTTCCCTCCACCCATACTCTTATTATATAGTTCTAACAATTTTACCATTCCTCTTTCTCCTAGATGTTTTAACATTACATAGCTCACCTGATCTCCCCCTGGAGCTGAGGGCTTTGCTTTTTTAATTGCTCTCACAAGCTCTGCCATTGTACCTCCATCATCTATTTCCTCCCTAGTATCTACTCTCCTAACTAGCACATCAGGATAATTACTCAAAGTAATTTCTCTTCTCCTTCTCCCTTCCACTGTCAAATGATCAACACTATGCACCTTGGCAAAAGATTTGGCCATCAAATCAGCCTTATCTTTATCACATATTGCAGTTTGCTCCTCTAATGTAATAACTGGGTACTCCCACTCTCTTCTATCTCCTCCCATCTTCCTTATCATTCCCCACACTTCTCCTACCGGTGTTGTTCTTCCTATCTTACCACAAAACTGTCTCCAGCTTACCCTCTGTGTTCTCTTTGTAACTCTTTACCAGTGCCTGTGCCCTCTGATACTCCACCAGACTTTGTGTATTATGCTCTCTTTTAACTTTCTTAAATGCTTTGTTTCGGGCTTTAACTGCCTTGGAACACTCCTCTGTCCACCAAGGAACTAACTTCCTATCCCTTCTACTTTTACTTCTTGGAATGGATTTACTTGCGGCAGCAATAATTGCTGATGTAACACTGTTATTTACTGTATCTATATCTCCACTAGTATCAACTGAAACCATTACTTCTTCACTTACCAACTTAAATGTATCCCATTCTGCTTTACTATACACCCAATTCTGAATTCCATTTCCAACACTCACTTCTCCTCTTCCTCCTACTGAACAAACTAACATATAGTGGTCACTACCTAAAGATTTACCTGTCAAAACCTCCCAGTTACTGATCCCTGCCAAACTTACTGACACCAACGTCAGATCCAACACTGACTCATTACTTGTTCTTATATCCATCCTTGTCCCCCTCCCATCATTCAAACAAACAAGATTCTTGTCCTCCATTAACTCTTCAATTACTTTTCCATTCGTGTCTGTGTGATTCCCTCCCCTCATTGTGTTATGAGCATTCTGCACACCATATTATCTTGTGACTATCTATACCTTTAATCCTAACTATCTTATCATTCTCTAACCTTTTACATGGATTATAGTAATTAACAACAACAAACTCCTCTCCCCCCTCCCATACCTCCACCACTATATACTCTTGTTCCGTTCCTATTTCTAATACCCTGTATGATATACCTCGCTTAATAAATGTTACACATCCTCCACCAGCCCCTTCACACCTGTCTCTTCTTATACCTATGTATCCATAAATAACTAAATCTAACACTGGTTTCAAAAACGTTTCTTGAATGCATATTACTTGTGGTTTTCCTTTCATTTCTCTTAAAAAATATTTAAACTCCCGGCCATTTGCCACCCAGCTCCTAGCATTCCACTGTATAATTTTCACCATGGTTATGTTTTCTCACCGGCTCCTGACTACTCTATTTATCTCGGCTACCAAAGCCTCTCATTTTAACCCTTCCATCCCCAAATAATCCTTGGCTGCCTTAGCTATTATCTGTATGCTCGTTGTCTTTGATGTGGAGTTCATCACTGCTGCCACAAACATCCCCACCTGCTTCTTATCTCCCCACACTTTGTTCCATCGTGCTGCTCTCCCACCGACTCCCTTGTCACTTTCCTTCCGCCTCCCCAGGCTTCTCCCATTCCCTGGCTCTTAGCACCTTGCCTCTGTTTTACCACCTTCACTGCTTCTGCACAGGTCACTTTGTCCAACACTTTTACCTTCTGAACTGCAACTTCCTCTTTCATTATTTCACAGCCTCCAAAAGTGACGACATGTTCACCCCCACAACTACAACATTTTCACTTTGCCCCCTCACACTTCCCATACTCATGATCCCCTGAGCATTTCGCACACCTCTTCTTTTCCTTACAGATTTTAGCGATGGGCCCAAATCTTTGACACTGAAAGCACCTCATTGGCTTAGGTATGTATGCCCTCACATAGAAACATAGGAACCCTAGAAATACTCTATCTGGTAATACTTCTCCTTTAAGCTCCACCAATACAGTTTCACTCATTTCCTTTTCAGGGCCCCTTGTCATCCTCTTAATACTAATCACTTCTATGCCTTTGGCCACCAAGTTCTCCTTAATCTCCTGCTCCTCAATATCCAGAGAGATTCCTGTTATCACCCCTTTGCAACGTTTCTCTCTCTGCATTCCAACCTGCACCACCTTCACCACTTTGTTAACACCAACCATTGTTAGTTGCTTTGTCAGAACTACCTGAAGCTCATCCGAGCAACCAATCAACAGATTTCCATCTCCTAAACCCTAGCAAACTTTATATCACCGCATTTTCCTGTCAACTCCTTTGTTAGCTTTAACGGGTTCATTTTTCCTATTCCTCCCTCCTCAGCAAACCGGACTATCATTTTGACATCTACCTTTTTCTCAACTCCCTCCTCCTCACTTGAGTCACTCGCCATCTCCGTTTCGATACCATCTACACTATTAAATGTTCTCGCTCTTTTAACATCTTTTCCTTCTCTTCCCTGAATCTCCTCTTCTCTTCCTTCCTCGCTACTACTACTGCCTCTTCCCCTAAACTGCCCCTTTTCTCCTACCTCCCTTTCCTCCCTCCCCCTACCTTTACTCCCTTTAGTCATCCTATACACTAGATAGAAAAGACGGGAAAAATAATAAAAGCGAAAGAAAAGAAACGGGCACCATTCCGGACCTATACAGATCGTCGGTCGGAACCCGCCTCTAGAACACCACCTAACTCTAACCCCCACCAAGTGATATCCTTTTCTTTTATTTCCTATGAAACACAATCACACAAGTGCAAAAACCCCCAAGCTCAAAAAAGTTTGTCTCTACAACCAAATCAGTCCTTACGTTCACTTCCCTTATTCCGACTTCAACTGACCTCCTCCCCGGTCCACCCCCCCTCCCACTACAACACAAAGCAGGCACATAAGTACAAACCCTCCTGATTGGCCTGAGTGCTGACACCTGCTCGCACTCAGGTCCAACCCCCCCAGCCAATCCGGTGCGCTCCCAACCTGCCCATACTCCCCCTGCAGGCCAGACGTCGCACGTCCCCCCACACATATATTCTCATAACAAAGCTTTGCTTTGAGAAGGATCAAATAATATAAATGTAATCCTACCTAATGGTCTGCACACTGCTTGTGAAGCTCTCGAGGGCACTTTTGATGAAGACTGCTGCATCAAAGTCCTTCTTGTCGACGTGCGACCACTTTTTTATTCTTGGAGGTCCTGATTACTTTAATGCCAATTTATCTGAATTGGATCGTCGACTTAAAGGAAATTCTTTCAGAGACGCAACGTAATTGCACACATTAGCAGCCATGTTGAAATTAGCAAGTTGATCGAAGATATCCCTTCGCGCTCTTTGCTCAGTTACTTATGACACAAGCACGTTGGGGCGAGTCCCAAATCCCCATTGAAAATGCATTGAGGCCTGGAAATTGAAGAAAAAAATTGCAGAAAATACAATTCATAGAATTAGAAATCCGAGAACAAAAATAATATAAAATAAATTAAGTGAAATTCAGGAAGCTTTCGAGGTGTTTTACAAAACCTTATACTCTAATGTCCCAGGAGGAAATATAGCCCAAATTGACAATTTTCTAAATTCTTTAGATTTGCCCACATTAAACGAAGAACAAAATGTAATAATGACTGCTGATATAACACAAGGGGAATTAAAAAATGCGATTAGTAGACTTAAATCAAATAAATCGACAGGATCAGACGGCTATACAGCAGAGTGGTATGAGGAATTTAAAGATGAATTAACACCTATTATACTTCCCACACTGAACTGGGCTTTAAAAAAGGCGCAAACGCCACCCAGCTGGAAGGAGGCAATCATATCGGCTATACCAAAAGAAGGCAAGGATAAGACGGATTGTGGGTCATATCGACCAATATCTGTTCTTAACGTGGACTACAGATTATTTACCTCGATTATGGCAAGACGATTAGAAGAGTTCCTACCGACATTGATCCATAATGACCAGACAGGTTTTATACAGCAACGCCAAACGCAAGACAATATAAGAAAGACATTACACATCATAGATTATATACAAAAAAATAAGATTGAGGCAATAGTAATAAGTGTTGACGCTGAAAAGGCATTTGATTCAGTTAATAGGGTTTTTCTTTACCGAGTGTTACACAGGTTTGTATGGAAGCCCGTTTCCGCCACGTAAAAGAAAAAAATGCAGGTCACAACTCATTATTTTGAGATAGTATCTCATTATTTTGAGATAGTATCTCGTTATTTTGACATATTATGTCATTATTTTGAGATAGTATCTCATTATTTTGAGATACTATCTCATTATAATGAGATACTATCTCATTATTTTGAGATAACTTCTCAACAGGACCAGACCAGTCATTGTAGCCTAATTGTAGCTTATCCGTAGGTGCTACACATAGCCTATTATTACAGTAGATTAGCTGGAGATGATGAACTTGATTATTAAAGATTATTTAAGACGGAGGTATACAAATGCTGAAATTTTGGCTTGATTATCTATGGAGCACAACATAAACATTAGTAAAAGAACTCTAGAAAGAGTGCTTCATAGGAATCAGCTGTGGCGAAGACGCAATAAGGCGGACATCGGAGAAGTAGCCGATTTCATACATCGCCAATTACAGTCCTCTGGCCAACAACATGGCTACAGGTGGATGCAACAGAAGTGTTGGATGGCAGGGATCATCACGGACGTTCGTCTCTTGCTGCGTCAAATGGATGGTGGTGGCGTGGATCTCCGTGCACGGCACCGTCTGAGACGTAGAGTCTACGTCAAATTTCTCCGTCGACGATTTTCGTGGACAATGGACAACAACACAGAGAACACAGTTCGCACTTTGCTGAGTCTGTTGCTTATTTGGATATATGTTTACCGTTTAATGGGAAAGAAGGCTTGTCGCCTTTATTATGTCCGTGGTCGTCGCATGGACTATACGTCATCCAGCTCAGGTTGCGTAGCCGTGCATGTGCGCGACTGCGCGTGTCGGCTCATTAGCATCTGTACCGTAGCGGCCCGTACCGTAGCAGCACACCTCTCCCAAGTGGCCAAATTGGCCTGGCCTGGCCAGACTGGCCACACTCACACTGGCAGATTTGAGCACGGCTGGCCTTTCATTTTGTATCACAGTGAAACTATTTTATTTATTTTATTTTGTGTAAAGCAGAAGGTTTTTTGCTGTGCAAAACTGTTGTTAAATAAAGTATATTATTAAGAATTTGTTGGTATTTATTTGAGATACATTATGGTTTTTATTAATCGAGCAACAGAAATAGATAACCATCCAATTAGTCATTAGATTAGTCGACTAATCGATGAAATAATCGCCCGATTAATCGTTTAATAAATAATTGTTTACCCCCAGCCCTACGATACAGGCATTGTATAACAATCCTACGGCCAGAATTAAAGTCAACGGATATCTGTCTAACAGTTTTACCCTCGAAAGAGGCACCAGACAGGGCTGTGCATGGTCACCTTTACTTTTCGCTCTATATTTAGAACCACTGGCTCAACATATTAGACAAAACAAAGATATAAGGGGAATTTCTATTAAAGAGACAGAGTATAAATTGGCCTGTTATGCGGATGATATTTTGTGTTTTTTGGGGCAGCCGACAAACACTTTACCTAAATTGATGGAATCATTTGAACAATATGGTAAATTGCCGGGATACAAGGTTAACATAAGTAAGACCCAATTACTTTCATATAATTACAGCCCACCTGAAGATATTAAGAAGAAATACCCATTGATATGGCAAACAAAATCCATCAGATATTTGGGGATTAACATACCCATAGATCTTACAAAATTATTAGAACGTAATTACCTACCAGTACAGAAAAAAATTAAGGAAGATATAGCAAGATGGAACCTAATCCCTTTCTTTGGCCTATCTTCAAGAATTGAATCTATTAAAATGAGTATATTACCTCGATTATTGTACCTTTTTCAGACCCTACCAATTGAGATCAATAAAAGCCAATTCAATGAGTGGGAAAAAATGCTGTCAAGATATATATGGCAAAGCAAAAGACCAAGGGTCCGTCTCAAAACTCTACAACTGACAAAAGACAAAGGGGGATGGGGTCTGCCCTCTCTCAGAGACTATTACCTGGCAACACAGATAAGAACTATAATATATTGGTGCAACCCAAAATATAATGCTCAATGGAAATCTATTGAAGAGAAAATGTGTTCCACCCCAATACAAGCAATTATAGCAGACAATAATCTACAAAATTACATTAACAGTATTGAGAATCCATGGGTGAAATGTATACTAAAAATGTGGAAAATTATCATAAAAGAATATAAATTAGAAGGAGATATTATGTTTCTTAAATGGTGTGCATATGACTCAGACTTCATTCCTAACCAATTAGACAGTAGATTTAAGGACTGGACACTTAAGGGATTAACAGCTGTATGTAAGGTAATGAAAGGAGGAACAATGCTCAGTTTTGATTCACTCAAAGAGAAATACCATTTGGAAAAGCAGGATTTCTATCGGTATCTGCAAATGCGACATTATATTAATATGAGGATGAAAAATGTGTTGGAGATAAATGTTAACTTGATAGAAATGTTTAGGAAAGCATATAACTCTGATGTAAATGGGGGAATAATTTCATGTGCGTACAAAATGCTGTCAAATCTTAATACACATTACATTTGATAAGACCCTGCAGAATAGCAAGATGGCAAGACAATACACGGAACAGAATGTGTTCCGTGTATTGCACCAGAACACTGAGATTTACATTTTAGACAACCCTGCAGAATAACAGGGTGGCAAGATCATACACGAAACGGAATGTGAAACAAGATTACATCACATGAAACACTAAGATTTACATTTGATAAGACCCTGCAGAATAGCAAAATGGCAAGACAATACACGGAACAGAATGTGAAACCAGATTACATCACACGAAACACTGAGATTTACATTTTAGACAACCCTGCAGAATAACAGGGTGGCAAGATCATACACGAAACGGAATGTGAAACAAGATTACATCACATGAAACACTAAGATTTACATTTGATAAGACCCTGCAGAATAGCAAAATGGCAAGACAATACACGGAACAGAATGTGAAACCAGATTACATCACACAAAACACTAAGATTTACATTTTTGACAACCCTGCAGAATAACAGGGTGGCAAGATCATACACGTAATAGTATACAAACCCTAAATTCATAAAGAAAAACGTGACATGTAGATTTTCCAACACAGTGGCGCATGTGGTTTCTGAAACTGCAAGATAGCACCAGGGAACGTTTGCGCCAGAACACGGCTCCTCCTTTTGCCGAGCCGCCCCTTGGGGCGAAAGATCATTCCCTAATTTACCGACGCGTGGTGCAGGAGGGAAAAGAACGCTCTGCGCCAGTTGCAAACTAGCAATGACACAAGCGCCAGTGATTAAGTCAATTGCGCCCGATGCAAGATAGGGCCCTATAAGTTAAGGTGTTAAACATGATCGTTTTCGTTGTTTACATCTTACCGATGCAAAATTGTTGCGTTGACATTTCCAGGTAAGCACAACATTTCTCTTCTACAGCTCTACTCGGGTAAAAGTGTGTGAATTTACCATATATAGCATAGACCATATCTATACTATATATATATTTATGGATATCACAGTGATTAACACTGCCAGCAATGGCAGACGTTCTCATCCAAAGTGACTGTTGCGCAATAAGCACAAAGGGATATTAAGCGCCCATTAAACGTTTGTTTCTAAAGAGATAAGACGGATCCCTCTCCCCTCCTCTCCTTTCACTCCTCTCTTCTGGGATTTTAGCAGAGAAGCTCAAATCTCAGTAGTGCTGCTGCTGAAAGCATGTAGGGGAAACACTGTTCACTATGATTGTTACTGTCAGACAAATCTGAGAAATGTGTAGAAATAACAAAATAGTCACGAACATTCTCATATGTAACTTGCAGTAGTTATGACAACCGACTTCTCTGACCAGAAGAAACAAATCCACTAAATATCATGGAAGTTGATAATTTAACAAGAAATATTGACCTGTTTCCGATGATGTCACCATCCATTAACTGATACCATCTTTTTTTTTTTCATTTAGGTTCTACTGATGTTTAAGGTCAAAAAAAAAAAAAAGTCTCACCTGAAGAAGAAGTTCAGTTTTGTGTTGGAGGGAATCGCCAAAGCAGGACAGCGGACAGATCAGAATGACTTCTACACTGAACTCTTCATCACAGAGGGAGGCAGTGGAGAGGTCAACATGGAACATGAGGTCAGACTGATTGAAACAGCGTCCATGAAACCATTCAAGGAGGAAACACAAATCTGATGTGAGGACATCTTCAAATTCTTACGTGGACAAGGTATACCAAACCAGACGATAATGACAACTGGAGTGGCTGGCATTGGTAAACCATGTTAACATGCAAGTTCACTCTGGACTGGGCTGAAGGCAAAGCCAACCAAGACATACACTTCACATTTCTCTTCACTTTCAGAGAGCTGAATTTACTTAAAGGGAAAGAGTTTAGCTTGGTGGAACTGCTTCATCACTTCTTTATTGAGACCAAAGAAGCAGGAATCTGCAGATTCCACCAGTTCCAAGTTGTCTTCATCTTGGATGGTCTGGATGAGTGTCGACTTCCTCTGGACTTCCAGAAAAACAAGATCTGGACTGATGTCACAAAGTCCACCTCAGTGGACGTGCTGCTGACAAACCTCATCAGGGGCAACCTGCTTCCCTCCGCTCTCATCTGGATTACCACACGCCCTGCGGCAGCCAATCAGATCCATGCTGAGTGTGTTGACATGGTGACAGAGGTGAGAGGGTTCACCGACCCACAGAAGGAGGAGTACTTAAAAAAAAAAACTTCACAATCATCTGCCACATCAAAAATTCACGAAGCCTCCACATCATGTGTCACATCCCAGTCTTCTGTTGGATCACTGCTACAGTTCTGGAGGACCTCTTCAAGCCATCCCAGATAAGAAAAGAGATGCCCAAGACAGTGACTCAGATGTACATCCACTTCCTGAGGGTGCAGTCCATACAGGTTCAGAGAGCAGGGAGATCATTGTTTCCCTGGGAAAACTGGCTTTTAACCAGTTTGAAAAAGGCAACCTGATTTTCTACGAGACAGACCTGGCTGAGTGTCAAATCAATATCATAGAAGCCTCAGTGTACTCAGGAGTGTTCACCCAGATCTTTAAAGAGTGTGGGCTGAACCAGGACAAGGTGTTCTGCTTTGTCCATCTGAGCATCCAGGAGTTTCTGGCTGCCATTTATGTCTTTCTATCCTTCGACACTGGGGTCATTCTGCTCTCAAAAGAACAACCAACCTCCTCTGAAGATAAACTCCTCCTCTACAAGAGTGCTGTGGACAAGGCCTTACAGAGTGAGAACGGCCACCTGGACTTGTTCCTCCGCTTCCTCCTGGGCCTCTCTCTGGAGACCAATCAGATTGTCCTTGGAGGTCTGCTGGGACGGACAAACTGTAGCTCACAGACCAATAAGGAAACAGTGTCTTACATCAAGAAGAAGATAAATGGACATCTCTCTCCAGAGAGAAGCATCAATCTGTTCCACTGTCTGAATGAGCTGAACGACGGTTCTCTAGTGGAGGAGATCCAACAGCACCTGACATCAGGGAGTCTCTCCACAGTATCTCTCTCTCCTGCTCAGTGGTCAGCTCTAGTCTTCATCTTACTGTCATCAGAAGAGGAGCTGGACGTGTTTGACCTGAAGAAATACAAAGCTACAAAGGAGGGTCTTCTGAAGCTGCTGCCAGTGTTCAAAGCCTCCAAAACATCTGGAAACAATTTTTACGATAGTAAATATAGATAATGCTACCATAGAAGTAATATTAATGTACAAGGCCTCAGATGGGAGTTTGCCCATGGACTCTCTATTAGCTTCGCAAGGAGAAGTCCAATGCATGGCAAGGACTTCTTATACAGTGAGAGACGGGTGTCTCAGACACTCAGGTTGCTGAGAGCAGCTCTGCTCCCCGATAATTCTATGGTATTGGTTAATCAGATGGTCGTAAATAATAGAATGAACTCGTCACGCGTGTATCAGAGGGATACTTAGGGCCCTTACATAGTCGACGCAACGCTAAGCTTACGCGTCCAAAAGGCTACGCGACGCGACGCTTCGGCCGTCATTAACGTCGAAGCGTAGCAAAACGCGTCCTCCAAATTTTTGATACGCGACGCGCCGATCCATGCAATACCAAGCGTAGTCGGTGGGGGCGATACTGCAAATATTGTACATTATTACTACTATAGGTTATATTTACAGAAGAATATATGAGAGGATGCGGGAACGTGATAAGAATGACTTGACGTCTCTTTTACTAATTATCTGTGCCAATTTATGCGAACCCTTCCACAGGGTCAAAGTGCTATTTTGATGCGCGACATCAAACAGCTGATGCGGGATTGTGAGCCATTTTAATGATCTTCTTGTCACCCGATATTCGTTCTATTACTGGCCTTATTTGTTTTACTGTTAGCCTATTTGAATTAATTACGTAATGTTTTGTGTTCACGTTCAATTTGAAACATAAGTTCAGTAGCCTCTTTGAGTGAATGAAATTTGAAAGCGTGAGTGTGTAGTGAATGAAAAATGTGTGCGTGTATGGTGGGACTATTTTCTGTATTTGATAAATAAACCCCTTTTCTCTAATAATGTTGGCTACCATATAATTTCTGTGGACATTATGCGCTATAGCTTAAAGCCTTTGGCTATAGGCCTACACTTAAATAATTCATTCATCCGTCAAGGCAATAGCTCGTTGTATAAACATTTTATATGGATATGAATTAATGAGTTTGACGTAAACCAAATTAGGTAACTTGTGTAACATAACTAATGAATCAAAAGTCATGCTTCCAAGTGACCAATGTATATACATTTATTGGTCAGTGCGCATACCCAATCGTAGCACATTGTAGGTACTGGTGGGGAAACACGCCAGCATCTGACAAAAAATAATCTGCCAGCTGCTCCCTGACAAGGGCCGGTTTTGGTGAGAGTCGGGAAGATATCGGATGACTCGCGAAAGGAGATCATCAAACTTTGGTGCTGACATCCGAAAATACTGGAAATGCCTCTCCTCGTCCATGCTTCGCATTGGAAGCACCAGAGAAACAAATTCCCCATCCTGATCTCGTGTGGTATTTAAAGGGCGCACATACCACCGCCTATCTCTGCGCTTCATCACTCTTCCTATTTCTGCGCTTCATCACTCGGGCCCTCCCCAGAAGGGGAGGGCCCGAGTCCCTCCCCTTCTGGTTCTAGTGGTTGAGTACCGAGGGCCCGAGTCCCTCCCCTTCTGGTTCTAGTGGTGGAGTACCGAGGGCCCGAGTCCCTCCCCTTCTGGTTCTAGTGGTGGAGTACCGAGGGCCCGAGTCCCTCCCCTTCTGGTTCTAGTGGTGGAGTACCGAGGGCCCGAGTCCCTCCCCTTCTGGTTCTAGTGGTGGAGTACCGAGGGCCCGAGTCCCTCCCCTTCTGGTTCTAGTGGTGGAGTACCGAGGGCCCGAGTCCCTCCCCTTCTGGTTCTAGTGGTGGAGTACCGAGGGCCCGAGTCCCTCCCCTTCTGGTTCTAGTGGTGGAGTACCGAGGGCCCGAGTCCCTCCCCTTCTGGTTCTAGTGGTGGAGTACCGAGGGCCCGAGTCCCTCCCCTTCTGGTTCTAGTGGTGGAGTACCGAGGGCCCGAGTCCCTCCCCTTCTGGTTCTAGTGGTGGAGTACCGAGGGCCCGAGTCCCTCCCCTTCTGGTTCTAGTGGTGGAGTACCGAGGGCCCGAGTCCCTCCCCTTCTGGTTCTAGTGGTGGAGTACCGAGGGCCCGAGTCCCTCCCCTTCTGGTTCTAGTGGTGGAGTACCGAGGGCCCGAGTCCCTCCCCTTCTGGTTCTAGTGGTGGAGTACCGAGGGCCCGAGTCCCTCCCCTTCTGGTTCTAGTGGTGGAGTACCGAGGGCCCGAGTCCCTCCCCTTCTGGTTCTAGTGCTAGTGGTGGAATGCTGAACGCTGGCTACAGAGGACCTCAGGCCTCAGAAAAGAGGGACAAACTATCTGATCCCGTTTGAATTGTGCCGTGACTTGAATGACTGAATTTCTTGACTGGAACATTTGTATTTCAAATTCATTCAGTTTTAAACAGTTACGTAGCATTTAGGTTTGTGTGAAACAGCTCAATGAACCGTAACGTTGGCACATTTCATCTTTGTTTCAGAACGAGGGGAAAGTGTTAAGAGAGGTGACACAGGCGTCACAGAACTTATTTTCTTTAACCCGAACCCTCTTACCCTTTAACCTGAACCCTTTCACACTTTTCAGTTAGCTAATTAAGTTGAGTGACCGTTCTGTGAGTCTCGGTCTTCTGTACTTTCCTTAATTGCTGTTCGAGTGGGGACTCAAACCCGGGTATATCGAGTGTAAGCCCAACACTCTTACCACTGAACCAAGGTAATGAATGGAGACTTTTTTGAAGTTATAATTGACTATACAATTCACATGTGAAAGTTAGGTTTAGACTCATTGAAGTCAGTGACTACGTTTAATAGCGTCACTCTTCCGGGTGGCGGTGTGAGTGGGGAATTAAAGGGTCTACAGCAGGCATCTCCAAACGGCGGAGTCACTGACTGAATGAACCAAAGCGTATTCAACTGCTACTAGACCGGCTATAACCCCCTCAAACGTGGATAGCGAAAGCAGCTATAGTGCAAGTGCATTTCCGCACCGAGCATTGAGTCAAGTGAACGAGTTAAAATGCAGATAGAGGTTGATTTGGTAATTGGTCCCAGTGAGACGAATCACGAGGATCCAGCCTTACCTCATCTCAACCTGTCCAGCACCAGCTCCATAAATAGTTCAGAGGGCCAGGAAGAGCCCGATAAGAGGGCCCGGAAGAGCCCCATCAGAGGGCCAGGAACAGCCTGATCAGGGAGGCACGCAGGCAATACTGACTGGACACTTGTCCAAACCTCTCAGGTCTATGGCAGCACAGCCGTAACCAATTCCATAATGAAAATGCTACACTTGGTTTAGAACTACTTTTAAATAGCAAAACAAGGCAATAATTCAAAGTATAAAAGGTAAAGTTGTCAACTTAACAGATTGAAATGGAGCATGTGAATGCCATTTAACTTAACTGACAAACACCCACTAACAATTGAAAGAATTTAGCAGACCCAGAGAAGAGTTGCGACACTCGTTGAACTTTCTAGCGGGATGGTCGCGTAAACCCGTGTTCAACAATACGCCGCACTGTTATGTAGGCAACCGAACGCAGCGATTGCGATGTTTAGGGTAAATATAAATTAAAACACATACCCAAGAACTTGTTTGACTCATTGCATACATGTTAATGTCAGTTTTACATTAACATATCAATTACACTGCACAAATAAAGATACGTAGATCCATCATAAATTTGAAAAGGTAGTTAGATATTTAAGCAATAACCTCAGAAGTTACTCGAAGGCCAGCAATGGAAATGAATCATGTCCAAAGCTGTAGAAGGGATTTTTGGAACTAAGCGGCAAAAAAAAAAATTCAGGAAGCCGTAATCTTCCATTTTCAGTTCAATAAATAGTGACCCAAATACCATAACTGACAAATGAGTACATGCTACTAAACTAAACGTTAGTAAAGGGAACAATTAAATACACATTGACATTACAACAAGACACTGGCAAGAGTAGGTTTTCTGTTGTAAATAAAATTTATTAAAGTTTACAACAAAAAAGGATGAAATACAAGTGCAGGTTTAAAACAAGACAACTTTAAAATGTACACTAAAAGAGAAACGGGTCAGGGCAACAAGAGAGAAGGGTTAGGGGCCAACAGTAACCCTAACAGAGGGAAGGGTTAGGGCCCAACAGAGGGAAGGGTTAGGAGCCTAACCATAACTCTACAAGTGGAAACGGTCAGAGAACTTTGGAGACTGTGGCACGGTGAGCGCAGTGTCGCACTTCCTCACCTCCACCGGTTTGTATTTCCTGACAGGCTGAGCCTTGTGCACCTGGACAGCAGAGGGGGAGGAGTTAGGAACACAACAGAACACTTCAAAGCCTTTTGTCCCGTTGCAATATACAGTCCAGTGCCCAGGACGAGCGGTAGCATGAAGGTGCAGACATTCTGGTTATTTACAAGATAAACCAGAAAATAAATTAAAAACATGCATCAGGTAAACTATTGAGGGTCACATGCCCAAGACCAAGTGGCCAAACACACAGGGGTCCAGAGCATCCACTACAAGCCCCAACACGAATCACAAGCGCCCTGAGTCGGCCCGCCCCCTCATGCTCCTCTTTACCTGCTCGTGGCGCATCCTGGCCACCTCCTCCACCTCGCGCACCTCCTCCAGCCGCCGCTGCTCCTCCTCCATGCGGGCTCGGAGCGCCTCCTTCTCCACGGCCGCGCGCTCAAACTCCTGCCGCTCCACGGCGCGGCGCTCCGTAGACAGCTGGAAGGCCTCTGGAACTGCGGAATGGTTAGTGTCGTCTACAGGGAGAGGAGGAAGGGGGTGAGGTACAGGTGGTGGGGGGGGGGGGACACTGCCTGTTTGAGCTTAGTAGTTAAACAATGGTTCCGATGCATCGAAGAACGTCCCGTTAGGCTGAAGTGAGAGTGCATTAGTGATGCCTCCTGGTAGTGCCAGGCGTGCGACCGCCACAGCATCCCGCCACTCACTTACCCGCAGCGCAGCGGTTCTCCTTCTTGGGCTGGAAGGGTTCCTTGTGGATCACCGTGTTGGGCCGGGCCTTGAAGGTGGTGGCCTCCACCTGGCGCTTCTGCTCCTCCTTCACCTGAAGAACAAGAACCCTCCAGAGTTAAGGATGGACCAGTCCTCCAACAGCTCTCCTCTCGGGACCATTTATTCGTTGAGCAGATGTATTGACAGGCCACCCACCATTTTGTCCCAGCGGTCCGTCTTCACCCCCCCCCTCTCGTCCACCCTCAGCCTGAAGGGCTCGGGCTTGGTGGAGAGCAGAACCTTCCTCTCAGGGAGGTTCACCTCGTGGAAGTCAGGCAGGGGCTGCGCCTTGAACTTTGGTACCTGGAGGATCCAGGAGTAAAAAATACATTCAACCAAAGATGAAGATTCAAAACGGTATGCAAACTTATGCTTGTATTGGTGCACGAAAAGCATGTGTAAATGAAGCTTGAATTTGACCACTCATTAACCAATTTATTATTAAATTAACACAGATGACCATAATGGTGTGCAGTATGAACATAGTGCTTCCACTTCAAAGGAGTCACCAGGAGCCCCCTCTTGTTAAAGTAGCAGACTGCCGGGGGAGTCCTACCTCCTCGTTTCTCAACATCTCCAACTTTTTCTCCTTCAGCACCCTGCTCTCCTGCTCCCGCACGTCGAAGGAGAAGGGACACGACTCCACCTGGCTCTTCTCAGGCAGCCGCGGCTGGAAGGGGAGGCCGAAGTGGGGCACAGGATGGGCTCTGATCGGAGACGGGGGCTTCACCTGGAGGGGGGGGCAGAGCGGGAGGCGGACAGATCCTTCATCAACAGACGGCAGTGGAGCAGAGATATTCAAACATCTCAGCCAAAAGAACGCTGAAATAAAGCCGATGAACCAGACGATGAAGTGTACCTCCTCTGCTTTAGGTTCCAAGCGGACCCTCTTCTTCAGGGCGAAGGCGGGGGACTCGGGGACTGTGGGGTGGGCCACCTTCTTATCTGGGACTCCCTGCGGAGGAACAAAGGGATTTCAAAGATTGTCCACAACTAAAATGTTTGGATTTGTGATATTTACACCCTATCCGTTTGGGAGCTGAAACGTGGCCTTGACGCCATTTTTTTTTGACTGTGGGCTCATGATGATCTAAGGCAGTGGTTTTCAAACTGTGCCCTGGGGGGCACCAGAGTTCTTCAGGGGGGGCGCGACGTGAGAAAAAAATAAACCCGAAGAAAAACCTGAAAGTCGATGATTCAAATCATCAATCGTACTTCAACTGTAGAAGTAACCTAACTAAATCGATTTTCAACCGTTTATCTTCGTGCAAACCATTTAACAAATCTACACACTTTCATTGAAGACGTCAGCCCATTCTGATACACCTACTTCTAGACATCGTAACTTCAATACTATCGAAACAGAATTTTGATAGCATTTATACTTTTTTCAGAATCACAGTTTTAGTTTCAAACCGGCAACGTTTTCAGTTGCTTATAATAATTTAGGTCACCATAGCAACGCCGGTAAACAAACCCCGCCGAATAGTCGAATCTCTGGACTGAAAAAGGAGATCTGATTCGACTCTGAAAATTCAGTCGGGGACCCTGAATGAATCTGTAAACTGGATGTTTAAAATAATTAAGATAGCTTTCAAAACGCAGGTCTTTAGAAAAAAAAATGTTTTGGGGGGGGGCTCAGCTGAATTTTTTTCTGAGGGGGGGCTCACTCTCACACTTTGAAAACCCCTGATCTAAGGTCATAGCGGCAGCAGGTTTAGAGCATGGTTCGGCAACAGCCTGGTTGCATCTTGTTCAGCACGATACTGGTCATTCACGTTGACTTTCTGCTTTTCCTTCTCCTATTGTGCCTTACATTTATTTTTGGGTATGTAAATAGTTGGCAAATATACAATACCACAAAGCGCTCACAAGAGGGAGTCAATTAATACCGCAAATCCGTTACCGAGCTGCCTAGAATCGGCTTGTTGTGAATCCCACAGCGGCTTTCCTCCACCTCCGGTACGAGGTTACGTGAGGTTGTACTTTAGCTGGGAGTCAATGGGAGAGCGTCAGATGAGAAGGACAGTTTGATTTTGCTTCTCTCATCGAGTCAAGTCTTGGTTAACAATAATATTTTACGCAATTTCAAACTAATTATCTCAAAGTGCTAACAAATAATCTCAAAGTTAGAAGTCGTTTTTGTTGTGAAGGGACATTCTCCCTTGTATGCTTTTCCAAAGGCAGAGCCCTCACATAGCCATCTAACTCTAACTGCCTCAGCAACTGGGTGCGTCACATAGGGAATGCAATACTCAAAGGTAGAACAAATAATGTGCTAAACAACCCTTTATTTTTTATTTGTTTCATCTGGTAGAATTGATTTAGACATAAAGAGTAAAAAGGGCCCCAATAGGACCCCTTTAAGTCACTCACCACCACCTCCGCCAGGAGGCGTGTGGGCAGCGGCCGGGGGTGGAACACGACGGGCTTCTCCTCTTCCTCGGGCTTGCGGCCCGCCTGCCGCTGCTGCAGCCGCTGCTCCACCTGCAGCTCGAAGCCCTGGGTCCGCGTGGGCTCCTTGGCCGCCGGCTTCTTGGGGTTCAGCGCGCCCTCCAGGATCTTCCTGTTCAGCTCCAGGGCCTTGAACTGGAACCTGGAGGAGGAGCAGATGGAAGTCTGCCTTTAGATCTTCCCTGTGGTGCCGTAGTCCCGACCTGAAGGCCCTAGAGGCACCGGGGAGTGACAGGCTCATGTTACTGGGGCATGGGTCAGCGGGGTCCAGGGCCGAGCCAACCCTGAGCGGGGGGGGGGACCCTCAGCCCAGCGACAGTCCGGTGCGCTCACTACGCCCGACTAGAGTGCAGCAGTCACCGCTCTGCCCTTCCTGCACATCAAGCCGGCGTTTCCTGCCCCTCAAAGGCGTCGCCCCAGGGGAGGAGTACAAAAACCAATTGCTACTTAGAAAGAGCGGATGGATTTTGGCTCCGAGGACGTACTTCTGCATCCTCTCGACCTCTTCGTCCTCCAGCTCGGTGTGGCTCTTCATCAGGGTGGGCCTGCTGCGCTGGCGGGTCATCAGCTGGGGGGTGTGGGGCTGGGTGATCTTCAGATGCTCCCCCTTCACTTGGGACGGCCCTGGGAGGCAGCAGACACAACACAACCATGAGCTCCACTACCAGGACCAACCCGTGTTTTTATCCAAGCCAACACGATGTAGAGTGGGGCTGAGGTCAAAGCGTACAATGACTATTGTATTCAATACATTAAAACAAATGGCAGCCGGCCAGGGCACAGAAGGGCTATAGCAACATGCAGAAAAACCTTTGCAAGTGGATAGTCGCTGGAGCCATGATCTCTCAATTGCACCTTCTACAATCAATTGGTCCTTAGTCTGGTCAAAGCTTGACCTATCTTCGCGTAATCCCAACCATCAGATGATTCACTACTATTTCATACACAGACTCTACTGCACTCCTCATAAATTATTCTTGATGAAATTAAATCCATCTCCTAACTGCCAGCTATGCTCTTCAGGTTCTATAGGTACCTTTGTTCACATGGTCTGGGAGTGCCCTGGGGTGAGCGACTTTTGGAGTATGGTATCCAATAGGATGTCTATAGTACTTGGGCGTACCATCCACTGCTCCCCAACTATCTTATTGCTGAGTGATTTTACGGGTCTAGATCTTTCTCTGATGCACCAACGCTGGTTTTTGGTAGGCCTTACTGCTGCTAAAAAGCTTGTAGCACAGAGATGGAAAGCTCCTCATGACCTGTCCTACCAACATTGGGTGAACACAGTCATAGATCTGGCTAAATTAGAGAGATCTGTGGCCAGCATGCATGGCGCCCAAGCTAGAAATATTAACTTATGGTCCACCTTTATTAACAGTATGTTGGGAGGGTAGTCATGGCTTACTGTATCTACGCCTTACTCACTGCTTTTTCATCCTCTTTTCTTTTTGTTTCTTTATTTATTTCACATGTTAGTATTAGGCCTATTTAACAAATTTGCTGAGCTTCTCAAATTATTGATTCTGTTTTTGTGGGAGGCAAGACCTGGGGGTGGGTGGGCTTGGGGGGGGGGGGGGGGAGTATGGTTGAGTATTATATGTGTTATGTTGTCTTACTTGTGTATATGTGTAACTGTTTCGTGTATGAAATATAAAATACAATAAAAAAATTGATCACAAAAAAAGAAGGGCTATAGCAATGGGACCAGAGGGGAGGAGCTTGTTCATGAGCGGTAGTCCAGTGCGAGTGCTGACCTCACAACACGCCATGACTCAACAATAACCCCATCACCAGCTGCATCACATTGGCTACGTCTTAAAGTAAACGGGATCATCCACCCACGACTCCAGCACGCCACGCGTAGTGTGGCTCCACCCACCTCTCCCTTGCATCTGGCGGCTGCGCAGGTGGTAGCGGTCGGGGGTGCGTCTCTGGAAGGCGGCGATCTGCTCGGCGATGGGGACGTAGGGCTGGGTGGTGGCGTCCTCCGCCCGGCGCTTGCTACCCGCGGAGAGGTTGAAGGGCCTGGGCACCGTGGCTCCCTTCGGCCCCTTGGACTGCAACACGGAATACAAGTCGAGTCCCGTCATCACACCAGCTCATAGTGGGGGGCAGCGGGACCTCCCAGGGTCCCACAGGCTGCCAGATTGAAGACCATGGGGCAAATATTATTTTGCCAATGACGAGACCGTAAAACTTGCTCCCCATTTTCCAATCTAAATCTAAGATCAAGTTTGCTTCGAAGAGTAAAAGGGGCGCTTTGACTACCATCTAAATAGATTGTGGAAAATGATAGAAAACCTAAATATCCAACTTTCTATCGTTAACAATGGCGTTTAGGCCCTAGCACAAGAAAGCCCAGGGCTCTTACCGGAGAGGACGGGTGTTTTCGGAGCTGGGCCTGGAAGTTGCCTTGGTCGCTAGCGGTGCTGGAGCTGGGCCTGACACGCGAGTCAGTCGAGAAGTGGAACTCCTTGGGGATGGTGGTGGACAGAACCAGCCTCTTTGGTAGGTGATCTGAAGGAGTGTGGGGGGGGGGGGGGGGGTCATTTCAAGCCTAACTATATTACAACAAGATGTAGTACCCCACTCCAAATGAGGTTCAATATATTGAACTAAGAGCAAGGAGATTTAGACTAGTCATTTTTAAATCATAATATAATGACACTTAAACTTTTCACCCGATTTAATTTTGCCATCTCGCCTAGCCCTTGCTTCTGCCATCAAATGACACCAATAAAGCCCAAGTTCCTCCCGAGGGTCGATCAGACGCCACATGGGCAGAGGGATCCCTCTCATCCCAGACCAGAGGTTCCAGCCCCAGGGACGCCTACCTCCAGCGAGCGCTGCCTTGTAGCTGGCCTCGTTGTGGCGCCGGTGCGCGGCCACCTCACTCTGCAGAGTCTTGATGCGCTCCAGCTCAAGGGCCTCTGTGCTGTTGGGCCTTCAGGGGAACACAGAGCAGAGGTCAGAGCTAGGGGTGTGCACTGGTACCCGGTTAGTAAATCAGAACAGTAAGCTGACAACCTCCTAATTAACACCACAACTGCAAATGAACCACACGGAGATAACCATGGCAACCGGTCAAACAAATAATCCCCCTATAGCTCGACTGCGGTCCACTAAAAAATAAAATAAAAAATCATTAATTTATAATAAACCGGTTAGCCGTGTACACGAAAAAAAGGCGTTGTGTAACCCTTTACAATTTTTTGCAAGCCCACTGCAAACCTAACCCCTCTGGCGGTCAAGGAACATCGCATTTACACCATTTCAGCAGACATCCTGTGTCTCTTGACTACACCGTTGTGCTGCGTTTAGTGACTGGTTTAAGCAGCTTCAGCCCGAGTCAAGTCTGATGGTGAGGCAGCACTCCTGTGTGGCGCATTGGGCACGCACACGTCCAGATGACTGATCTTCCTGTTCCACGTCACAACTCGCTGATGACCCGGGTCTCAGCAGAGGAGCCCCGCAAAGACAGTTAGGGCAGGGTCTGCTACCACAACACTTATAGGGACGGATAAGTTAGGTCCCATCGAGCCCCATCCTGTGAGCCCGAACCAACAGGGGCAGCCACACCCAAACATGGCACCCGTTCAACCCTGAAGGGGACATCCTGGGAGTCACATTGAAGAAGGCTGACTCACAGTGGGCTGCTGGTGGCTGCCGTCGGCCGCCGGCAGCTTCTGCGGAGGCTACCGCTCAGCCTAGGAGCCGTGCGGCCCGCGGAGCTCCTGGAGGAGGAAGCACAACAGAGCTGAATGCAATTGGAAATGGAACTTTAACAATGAATATCTAGCTATTGGAGTGTAACAATCTCTTTAAAATATAAATTTGTTGAATTATTATCACCACCATTCCCATAGTTTGGGGTTGTACACCCAGTGCACACAAAGACAACCAACACAGTAAACAGACCAAAGTGTGCTTCCCAAAAGGTGCAGAGGGACGAAGGTTTTATGCAGGTGGATATCAGTCCTTAGGGATGCAGAGATTGGTCTTTCACCAGAGAATAGTCACAAGTGGTACAGTCCAATACCCCCGTAGGAATTTGATACAAATAAAACCGTTGTCATGACCGTTACATGTCGTGTCACAAGAATAAGACTTGCCTTCTTCGTAGAGTCTGCTGCCTTACAAACTCAGTGGACAACATGCTGCAAATGGTGGTTAACGGAGGCAAACGGGAATCAGGATTGCAAGTTCAAGTTGTTCAAATCTCTAAGCATACACAAGTACTACTAAACGGCAATCGTTGGTACAATATTGCAAGTCTTGGTTGCACCAAGATGCCCGCACGTGTAAACCTAATGGCAATAAAGAGTATTCTGATTGAAAGATGACCCTACCCTGGTAGAAGTCATGCATCTTTCTGACATGCATTTTAAAGCTACCCACCTTTTTTGTTTTTTCACAGGGGGAACGACCACAGCGCTGGCGGACTCCACTGGAGCACTGGTGGTTTCAGCTGCAGCGCTGGCCTCTTTCCTCTTAGACACCCTTCATGGGGAGAGGAGAGAACCAATCACTGGACATCCGCATGTTTAAGATAACATATTTTACTGTAGTTTGTAGGGTAGAATAATGTTTGTGTGGGGCACGGCATTCTATACGGGTAGATGCGTAGTCTCGCAGGCTTCAATAATCAGCCTGATTCATTGTCAAGATCCGAAGCTCAGCTCAATGATGGTGTTGCGTTGTCAATAGTGTTGTGAAGTGTGGATGAAATGTGAACAAAACCTGACCACTTTGGCCACAAGAACGTACGGAAAATGGTTTTGATTAACGACGTCTACCAGATTGAAGCCATTTACATCTCTGCTGGCTAACCTGTTACTTTATACAACCAGAACCGCAACAAACCTGCGTGGCTGAGCAGACGGATTGGTCCGGGTCCGGGCGGCGGGCCCACGGGCTGCGTTCCGATTGGGAGCTTGTCTCGGACCCCAGGAAGTGATTATGTTAGACGGAGGTGCGGCGTCGGCGCTGGGTTCTAGACCAGGAATGCATCCAGACATTGGTTGGGTTAACCCTAACCATGACCTTTATCGTCATGTAACGACATGAGGCATGACTTAGCGACAGGTGAATTGTCCCTCCCTATGCCGGAACTTGGGTAACGGCTGATTGGGATATACCTTTATTAAATTGAAAAGCTATGTCCTACCAACCCTCTATGGAATTTATAGGATTGCCATCAAATACATATAGCATGCAACTACTAATAGCACTAGGTCTTATTGCAGGGTCCTCAAGATGACAGGAATGTACAGAGAAGGAATTCTCATATATCTACAATCACAACTTGGTTGGGGATCACAACGTACCTGGGTCGACTTCCGCTTCCACATAGGGGCAGACGATGGCTTTAGGAAGGTTACCTTTACTGGCTCCACCGAAGTGCTGGCCGCTGCCGAGCGGAGTGGCCAGCTGAGCCTCAGACCCACTGGCCCGTTGTTCTGACACAGAAATGAGGAATGATAAGCTTAAGATAAGATGGTTTCACCTTCAAATTACAGTCAAATATTCAAATTCAGCTGTGAATTAACAAACACAGTACACAATACTTTGCTCAAACAAAGGGTGGGAGACTCAAAAACAATTAAAAAAAAGCGACCAAAGGAATGTCTGAAATGTAGGTAGTGGGTCGGAGACATGGGAGACAGGAGTCGATGGACGCCTTTTGACACAATTGGTTAGAACAGCTTATGCATCACAGTTAATAAATAATATATAAACGACCCAAAGTAACGTTTGGCAGCGGGTTATGGTTGCACGAAACAAGACGTGAAACACACGCCACAAAACACACTGATAAACCCTTCTCTGCGCGGCCTCCGCTGCTTCGAAGAGACTAAAGTGATTAAAGTGGACTCACCGAACCAGTGGCTGCTTTGAAGACCACTCAAGTTAAATAAGTGAATACATTGGACTCACCGAACCAGTGGTCGGAGGTGTCTGCTCCGTCAAGATCCTTGAAGTCCACGACGTGCGACGGGGCGTCGTATTCCCAGCTGTGGTCCTGCTCCATGTTCTGTTTTAACCGTCCTATATGAAAACGATTGAAAACGCTGATTGAGTTGGAGACATGCTTTGGACATGTTTAACACACCTTTACAATATAACTCTTTGTAGCCAACTGATGCTATTCAATTTATGTATTAGCTTTAGATGAGGCAATATCATGGACCTGGTCTAAACTAGGAATTTTAGAAAGCACTACTGAAATTAACCCCCAACGATAACATTTTTAATCGAAAACAACGTTTAAACCATACCTAAAACGACTAATCCAGCGAATGTTGGGTACCGAGGCAGTACAAGTCTTGTCTCAAAATGAGGACATTAACGTTTACGTTCAAATTACCCCCTTTTTAAACCGCCCAATCAGTAACGTCTCACCCGTGTTGCTCTCACTTCTATTGGCTGGTTTGAGGCGCAGCGACAGGAAGTATAATGTCACGTGACAGTGAAACGTGAAGACGAGGAGGACGTGACGTCGTCCTCGGATATTTCTTGCTGTAGATCATAAACATTAATGTGCTTATGATTAGTTGATACCTTCCCATTTCATGTTATATCTCCCACAATTTCAACATAATATGGAAGCCAATTACTGCCAGTCAAAGACAAAAGGTAGATGAAAACAGCCTCGATAAAAGAAAATATATTTATTCATCCTACAAATTATCTAATATTGACACGTTAAAACGTCAAAATGTTATGTAAAAAGAAAAAAGTTGGGGGAAGAATGTTAAATATCAGATTACAGAGGTAGGCCAATCCACCGAAAAAGAAATGTTGTGTGGGTGATCTAGGAAATTATTTAAAATAGTGTTGGTTCCTACTTAATCATACAATGAGGTTCACTCATAATCATGGGTGCTTGTACAAATCCTTAAACTTTTTCTAAATAAAAAAGAGTTCAGGGCAGGCCACAATGTGGGGAACATCTGGCTCCAGCTGTGATCTCTGTGGAGCACCACACCACGAGCCTTTTACTATTAAAACGTCCATCATTTAAACTTACCTCCTTGTCACCGTTTCAGCAGGAAACTAATGCAAAGATCCATGTATATATTTAAATATTGCATTGATAATAAAAACATAAGAAATGTAGCATGTTACGGATCCAGGTCGGCAAAAAACAGAATTGGTACAACGTGAATTATTTTGTATTCGTTTTCACGCTAATATATTTGCACTTTTTTGGGCCCTGTTTTATTTTATTTTCGTCGACTAGATGTTGGTTGTTGCATATTTAAGAAACTGCCACGTTTGGCTCATTAATGTCATTTCAACAATCGACACCTGTTTATGTTATGCTAAATAGCCCCCATTGACGCTGTGACAACGTGTAAAAACAAATATATGTGCAACGAGACAAATACATATTATTCTTGCGTGGCCTACAATATAAGTACACCATGTAGATAACGGTATTAATTGACTGCATACTCTAGAAACACACATGAAACAATAAAGAAACAGACGATACTGAACCGTTAGCGCAATGAGCCTTTTGGCAGTACCAAGTAGAGGCACTAGAGGGCCCCAATGTGCGTTTCTGTACTGCTCAGTACGCAGTGGCGTTTCTACATTGAATTACACCACGGGCGAGACCCCCTCCGAGCGCCCCCGGGGGGGAGGCACAAACAGCCATGTTTTATCATAACAATATGAGTGCAAGAGAAACGTCAATTTTTCAATTGCAAGTAATTCGAGGTGTGACTGACTTTAGCCCACTAATCCCATTAAAATATTGCTCTATACCAGGCGCATGCCGTCCATATGGGCAGGTGGGGCTGCGAACTCATTGCAAAAGCATGATCCCAAAAAGATAGTTTGTAAATCTTTGCTCCGAGTCTATTTTCAATAATGTGATTGTCACATTAACTATCTATAGTTCTGTAGGCTTTACGAATATTTTTGGTCGCAATGGCGGAGCCAAAGGGGTGGTCGGGGTGGCACTGGACACCCCTGAAATCGGATTCAAATGGCAATACATTCGCTACCGGCGGCGCCTTATTCAAATCGGCGAGGAAGAGAGAATATTTCCCCCAGCTCACGAGTCATGCGAGAGACTGACTGCGGCGATTGGCGAAAGCACCATATTGAAGTAAGTTTTAAGGTTTAGCATCGGGTTTGGGTTTCCTTAACAACTTTTACGAAAGTTGTATCGCTGTGTAGATGCATATTGGCAAATTGGCTCCATAACAGACAGTTAATCAAATAAGAGAGATTGGTTCTCTATTTAAGTAAGTAAGTTACAGTGTTTAGTGTGTTTAGCTAATGTGGGGTAACTAGTACAGATGTCAGTGTAGGACAATTCCGGTATTTTGAATATTGAGCCCCCTTTCGGGTTTGTCTAGGATGAAATAGAGTGGTTGACACCGACATTTTGACTATTGGCCTGTCTCGGGCAGGGTTCGAGTTAGGATTCCACCTCTGTGGGGGTGTCTTAAAGTTGTTGACGGGGGGGGGGGAGAGAAGACCTTGCCGGCCTTGCGCTCAGTTATTGACGACGACGACGACGACGACGACGGGGGGGGGAGACCATACCGGCCTTGGGCTGAGTTGTTGACGGGGGGGGGTGGGGGAATATAGGACGTAAATATGGGCTATTATGACACGACGCTCTGTTCACTTGCATGGGCCCCTCACAACAACACCACCGTACTTGGTTGCTAAGCGAGGTCAACGTCTTTGGCAAACTATTTCTCTGCTGATCAACACTTTGCTTGGTAAAAAATAAATTGTAAAAAGACACCTTGTGAAGTTATTTTTTCATTTGGCAAGTAGCCGCTCATTATCGAAAATAAGCCCCTTCAGGTCGAATCAAGTCACCTCCGTTTCGCGTCGGTGTCCAGTTCGCCCTGTCTGGGCTTATTTTCCCGATAATGACCGGCGTTCTATTATCCCACTTAACGTCAATATTACTCTGCATGTGGAAGGGAAGATAGCCTCATTTGTAATTACAGTATTATGCTGCTGTATATTCAGAGACCCAACAGATATTTGAGTTTTCTTCTTTCATGGGTGCCAGACCTCTCTCTAGCTCCCACTACTTCCCACCTAACTCGAACCCTGGTCTCGGGTATTTGGCTCATTTTCGCTCCTGCCTGCTTCACAATGGCTGGCTAGCTACGGGCATTCACAAACCTGTCCAGTGTTGTGTCTGAACGCGTTCATTGAACCATAGTTCATGAACTCGTTCATATTTTGGGTGAACGTGAACTGAACGTACTGTATTACTGCCTGATCAGTGGTGTAGTCTATTTTATTGTAGTGGGTATACTGTGATGATTCCCTCCCAGCCTCGTACAAACCCGTCCCACCGGTACGTGTACGTGTGTGGCGTTGATGGGGTGTCGCACCACACTCACCAACGCAGGGGTCTACAACCCGCTGATTTAAGGTAATAACGATTATCAACAATCATGAAAGCTGAATAGGTTTATCAGTTGATGATTGTTACGGTGGACTCGTTCATTCTGGTGTCTTTGAACGGCACGCTCACTCGGTTTAACTTCGTTCAATAGGGGGATTATTTGTTTATCAACACGGCGGATGCGCTTGCAGAATGATCGCAAAAGGAAAATTAGTTTGAACGGTTGCCATGGTTATCTCTGTGTGGTTAGTTTGCAGTTGCGGTGTTGTCAGCTTACTGTTACATTAAACTGTAATCAGAAAACGTGGTTATTTGCTATATACCCTATAGTATCTGTGGTATAAACTTTATGTTGAAAGTATAGACTGTATTCTTCAAAACAAGAGCTGGTAAATAGATTTAAGTCAAGATTCGACTTTTTGTTTCGCCTGTAGGCATTTTTCTCTGCCCAATACACCTGAATATGCCTTCACATCCCAGTCAGGCTTTTGTGACTGGAATAAGGCGCTATTTAAAGATTCTGGGTTTAAGCTCCATTCGAAGGCAGAGAACCATATGAATGCTATGTATGCTTGGAATCAGCATAAAAAGGCCATTGACGTCATAAATGAGGTCCGGAAAAAGAAACTGGATGAATACTGTACTTACATTAAAACAATTGCAGATGTGCTCCTATTAAATGCCACTCAAAATATAGCGCATAGAGGTCATCTAGAGTCTGATGACTCTCACAACAGGGGTAATTTTTTGACAATTTTAGAAGAAATAGCAAAGCATGACCCTCTCATAGAGAAAAGGATGAACGCATGTGGCAATGCTAAGTACACAAGCCACCAAATCCAGAACGAAGTTCTTGAGGGCTTAGCTGAGATGGTACGAAGTGAAATAATAAGGGAAGAAAAAGAAAATGAAGTTTTTAGTGTAATTGCAGATGAAACCAAAGATTTAAAGAAAAAAGGGCTGTGGATCTAGTAGGTGCCCTTACAGACACATTACAGGAATACAGAAGTGAGGGTTCCTTTGGAGAACTATGGGAAGAGGTTGAAGAGATTGTAGGGCACTGCAAAATAAGTTTACAAACAATGTGTAAAAGACAGTCTAAAACAAGCTCAAGATTTCCTGTAATGTGTCTTCATGACTCATTGATGATGAGCACTGTAGGACAGAGAAATGGTGACCAAAGTGATTGTGAGAGCTTCCAAAGAGCTATCTTTTATCAGGTGCTTGACTGTCTCACAGCAAAGCTGCAGAGGCATTTTTCCAATAAGAATTGTGAGATAATGCAAGGGGTCCAGTCTTTCAACCCAAAGAGTACAACATTCTTGAATGAGGAGCCTCTAGCCTTTGCTCAGACCTTTGAGTCCCATTTAGAGGACCTGAAACATGAGGTTAATCAAACCAAGCGGCTTCTTGTTAGTAGAGAGAAAAGTGGAATGGACCTACGGTCTACTCTCCTTGACTTGTTGTGTTTCTGGAACCTTATAAAGAAGTCTTCCATGAGCTATTTCGACTTTGTACGATTTCTGTTGTTACACCAGTCAGCAGTGCTTCTTGCGAGAGAAGCTTCTCAGCTTCAAAACTGATTAAAACCCACCTTAGGGCAACAATGTAGAGTTCAGATTCTCTGCCCGAGCCCGAACCCGACCCGACCCGCGGGCCGAGCGGGCCCATATTTCCAACCACTATCTTCGGGCCAGGTCGGGCCAGGCCTCTGATTGAACTTTTGTGTTTTTTTTTTAATCATTGCTTTATTGGCCTAATCTGAGGAAAAGTCTTTGCCGTAAACAGAAATATTATAAGCCTATGTATATTTAGCAGAGTTGGCCTAAGTATCAAATGTGTACAATGTTACACAAAGTAAAAAATAAATAAAAAACGCCACACACGTGTCTCCTCCTCCACTCGCACGCATCACAACGGGCTGTGCTGTGCAGCTAAAGTGCAACATGGAGCGTCGAGATGTTAAGGATAAAATAAAAACAGGGGAATTAACTTTGAGAAAGTCTGAGGCATGGAACCATTTCGAACAAGTCGTGGACAGTGACCTCATATGTGTCGGCTTTGTCGAGTGTATTAAGTGCAGCATGCTGCTAGCCTATGACTGCAAAAAAACGGGGACGTCGTCGCTGAACAGACACATAGAGCAGGCTTGCATTGCCAGAAAGGATGATAGTCAGCCTTCAATGTCCTCTTTTGTTACTTCACCAAGTATACCCATGAGGGCGAGGCAAGCCCTCACAATCTCTCTTATCAGCCGTACAGAAGGATTTCCTGTCTAGATCATCTGATAAATACGGTCCTTCGCCATGGTCTACAAACAGACGCACTTGCCGACAGCGCGCATGATAGGTGAGACTATATCGGCTGCCAAAAGACTAGTCAGATAGTTAAAACAATCTGGCCTGTTTGCGGAATTGTCAAAGACGGTGCTACAGATGGGGGAGACACGATTTAGCACAGTTTATCTCACGCTCAAGTCAGTGCAAGACATATACCCAGAGCTACGGGAGAAGCTGGAGACCCGTGGTGAGATTGCGCACATCGAGAATATTGATCCTGATGCATTGAGCTTTCTGGTCACCTTTTTGGAGCCATTCTATAATGCCCAGAGAGAGTTGGAGGCGACAAATATGCAACCACAAACCCGGTCGGCCTCTGGTTTGAGAATCTGAAGAGACATTGCCAGCCCTCTCCCACGACTCTCCTCAGCAAGCCTTTGTGCGCCAGAGACATGCCGAGTATTTAGTGCAAAAAATCCAGGTGAACATGACGCACAAGGTTGCTCTTTTCCTCTGGCCCAACTTCAATAAACTGAGGATGATGTCCCCTGTAGATATATCTGAAGTACATGCCCACGTTCGCACCCTACTCTTGTCTGTGGAGGAAGATGCTGCAGCGGCTGGCAATACTGGCTTTGAACGACCATCAGCGAGGCCCAGGAGAGAGCCAGACTTTGCAGAGTGGGAGAACTAGGATGATAACGAACCAGCTGCCATCGTGGATGAAGTGGCCATGTACATTTCACAGAGGCATGCCATGGATGACGACAGGGAGCTACTGAAATGGTGGAAAGTCAATGGATTGGTGTACCCAAAACTAGCCAGGCTGGCAAGATCCGTCCTCTGCATTCCAGCAAGCAGCAGCGAGCGGGTGTTCAGCGCAGCTGGCCGAACGATAGAGCAGAGGAGGACCGCTCTGAAACCAGCAACTGTGGACGCAATCTTGTTCTTGCATGACAACATGTCGAACGTTGTAAGTAGGCTATTGCTTTGTGATTAATATGCTATTAGTGTAGCCTGCTACTAAATCCAAGGATAAAGAACAACGCGACAAACAAAGAGAAACAATGTAAGACGTCCAATGTAGGACGTCCGTCATCAATAAACGAAGCTTTCGCCGTTTACAATACCTCGCGGGTACTGTACTGTGCATGTTGTTATTATCTCCCTGTCACAAGGAAGGGACGATTCTGTCGACCAATCAACGAACGGCGTGTGTAGCTTGAAATTGCCGGCACCCTTTCAGGCGTCTCAGGCCCCGTCCACACAAAGCCGATTTCATGGCGAAACCGCAAAGGTCTTGTACGGTTCGGCCTTCAGTCCACACGAAGCCGGCGAATCCGCTGACCGAAACCGCAAACTTCTGAAACCACCCTCGGAGGTGGTTTCAAATCTACCCGGTTTCGTTTTGGATTCGTGTGGACGCCTGAAACCGACTGAAACCGTAAACCATGACGTCATCGCCCCACCCCTCGACCCTCTAGCCAATGACTGTTAAGCCCGCGGAGTCTCAGAACTCACAACAACAAGGATTTCTGTAGCAGAAGCAGCCTCCTTATGGGCCTGGAATGTGTACTACAGCGTTTCAGATCTACCCGGTTTCACTTGACTCCGTCTTTACGGAGATACTGCGAAACCGGATAGATCGAAACCGTAACGGTTTCGCCTGTTTCGGCTTCGTGTGGACGGGGCATCAGTAGCCCAACGGAGGAGTACTGCAAGACAAGTATGGCTCAATATGGCTCTTTCCGGATCACGCCCCCCTTTGGTGGTGGAAACGCGAACCGTGCCGCACCTTTGCATACTGAACCGACCTTTACCCTCTGGTGGGAAATAACCTGGGCTACACCGCACCTTCACTACTGAGCTGAGGCGTGCTGATCTCCCGGCCCGTGTCGTGTTCTCCCTGCAAAACAGGTCTGTGAGAGGCGGTCTGTGGAACGTTACAACAAACTACCAGAGGGGTTTCTGGGACAGCGAGGGCTAGATGTTCCTTAATTCAACCATCAACCGAGGAAAGAAGAAACCAAATAAGTTGCAATGAAGTCAATATCTTCATGTTACTCATAAATGTATTTTATTATGAAAAAGAAGCACCAAGTCAATGATACATATTATGCATGCCATGCTATAAATCTTAGCAATAGACAATCATGTCAAAATCACTCCTGTTCACAACAGGTATATCCCCTTCATAAAGGGCATCCCCTTTTCACGCTTTTCACCCCTACTCCTTTAATATGAAATTCAACCCTATATAAAAGGTTAACCTTCTTAGATTGGCATTCAGCCCTTTATAAATGATGCAACCCTTTTTCTTTTTAATCCACTTCGTCATATAGGGTTTACCCCTTGAAAATGGAACTGACCACTTCATAAAGGGTTTACCCTTTCATAATGGAACTCACTCCTTCATAAAGGGTTTACCCCTTCATAAAGGAAATCACCCTTTCATAAAGGGTTTAACCCTTTATAAAAGGTGCCAGACTTTCATAATGCTATTCCCGCCTTCGTAAAGGGTTCAACATTTAGTAAAGTTTTCACCCTTCATAATGTGGTTCTCGGGGTGACCTGGGAACCCTCCATGTGATGAAAGACCCGGCACGGTAGAGCTGCCCACCTTCAGTCTCTTTTCCCTGCTGCATTCCTTTAGCGCCTCCAACTGAGTTAGCAGCCTGTATCAGCCGGGTCACGGTTTACATTCAATGAACATCAGACTAAATGTGTCAACATGTCTTCAAGCACATGCATACAAGGCAAATCATGTATAGGAAGCAAATATCCAAAACAAAACGTTTCTGAAACTAGTTTTGAAGAAACTACAATTCATTGGATTACTTTATAGAAAATAGTTTGGCACACAATAGTTTAATAGTTTATAGTTTCATGTGATGTAAACAAATGGGAACTCAACTGAAAATCCCTACTATTCACTGTGATCAAATCCTGTGATATTGACCATTTTAACAATGAAGGGATGGATTAGACCTTTCTATGTCACCAATACTGATCCACACCAGTAAACACAGTGTGTTGTTAGTTGACATCAAAAGTATGATGATACCTTCAATGAGCTAATTAGTTTATCTAGAGGAGCTGTTTACTCTCACCTGAGCCATTTCTGAACACAGAATGATTTAATAAGCATTTTAACACTGTATATCCTTTAATTATCAGAGTTTCACAAGTTGTTTATTATGCTCTGCCTAATCACGGTGCAAAACAAGTAGAGATGTAGGCTTAAAGTAATTTACTGTTTGATACAGTTTTATACGTCACATATTGGCACTAAATTTGACCAGTGGATTTGAAGGCTTTCGCTGTATGGCCTAACATTTAATTTAACATGATAAAATCGTATCGACATTCAAAATAGACATATGCTGTTTTCAAGCGATGTTATATTATATAACAAAAACTCATAAAAACCATGATGATTTTCTTTTCATTGTTGATATAAAAAAAATGAAGGACCAATGAGCCCCCAATTAAAGTTATATAAACTTAAAATAAAGTATACTAGTTCTCCTTTGGTAACAGTCATAATAATGACCAAATGCGAAATGCAATTTGAACTTCAATTCTTCTTGAGCATATTCCTCCCTGCAATCGTTTGAATTGTTTTTTAACCGAATCCAACTCCTCTGCATTGGAGACAGCGTCCAACGTTAACTGTCTGTGCTTCCCTCTGTCCTAACTCTAGCCTAGGGAGCCAGCTTACTTTGGTATGTCTTTAGCAGGCAGCGTGGCCGTGATTCCTTAGTACAATGTAGAGGTAGTAACTCATCTTATCCGCAGCGCGCCCCACACCAGGGGGAGCCTCCTGGACTCCCTAACCCTGGCTTCAGCAGCGACAACTAAATGAATCAGGAAAAAACAAGTGGCTGGGGGGGGGGGGGATTGTCTTACCAAAATATAACAACAAATCTAAACTCCAGCGCGGTGGGGCTAGCCTTCAAACGGCAGCAGATTGCATCCAGGTGGAGGGCGACGGGCGCTGTCCTGCTATTGGCTGGTAGTGTCGGGCCACTCCCCACGGGGAGGGGCCGTTTAATGGCCGCCGGCGCTCCGCTTCTCCCCAGACATCCAGTCGATCCCGATGAACGTCAGACTCATGACCATGAAGACGAAGCCCAGCGCAGTGAAGCACGCAGCCTGAGGGAGGCGGACAAAGAGGTTGGGGTTAGCCTAACCCAAACCTACAGACCCTACTAACCCTAACCTACAGACCCTAACCCTAACCTACAGACCCTACTAACCCTAACCTACAGACCCTACTAACCCTAACCCACAGACCCTAACCCAAACCTACAGACCCTACTAACCCTAACCTACAGACCCTAACCCTAACCTACAGACCCTACTAACCCTAACCTACAGACCCTAACCCTAACCTACAGACCCTAACCTAGAGAACCTACAGACCCTAACCTACAGACCCTACTAACCCTAACCTAGAGAACCTACAGACCCTAACCCTAACCCGCAGACGTTAGGGTTAGCCTCACCCTAACCTACAGACCCTACAGACCCTAACCCTAACCTACAGACCCTACAGACCCTAACTCTAACCCTACAGATCTTAGGGTTAGCCATCCCTAACCCTACAGATGTTAGGGTTAGGGTCAAAATTCAGAGTAACCAAAGGAATCCAGAAACGGATCCAAGGTATTTCGACCCATCACGACAAGGTGTTGAGTGAGACATTACAATCCTGGATTGCAATGTTTGGCGCCAGTATTTTATTTCACCAAAATCTCAGAAAACTCTTTCATTTCAGGAAAGTGTTGGGATCAAAGTGTGTGGGGGGGCTCATTAGATGTACCTGGATCTTTGGTCTGGACGACATGGGCTC